>NC_133533.1:107381567-107689933 GCF_048544455.1 Silene latifolia
AAGATTATGTACTACCTAAGTATAAGGAAAGAATAAAGCAAGAGATAATACAAATATATTGACAAATATACTAAGATAATTAAATATCTTCAATAATTGCTACGTAACTATTATTCTACTAACCTGCAATTAACAAAAAAAAAAAAAAACAAAGCAATTATGTAAATAACTTTAAGAATTAAGATGTAGAAGTAAGCTATTGACTTTAAGAATTAAGACATAATCATTACTTATTGATTTATTAGCTTGAATGCTTGATGGCTGATACGTTTGACGTTAATCGGCAATTGGGGTAGGGTAGTTGGAGTTTGTGTTTATGTGACTTCTTCCTTTTATAATTTTATATTTTTGTAGTGTATAATTAGTTTAGGTAATAGGTTTAGAGTAATAATTAGTATTTAGGAAATTTTCCGTATTTGTTATATAAGTTATAAGATTATTTGGAAAGAATAATTTAATAGATAAATTTTTTTATAGTATTTTTTTTTTTTCAATTTTTTTCGTTTCAATACTCGGCCTACTATAAAAAAAAAATGTTTTCGTCGGGGGAACATGTTTCTAAAATTTCCCCCTAGCTCCATCACCTTCAATTGCCGTTTCAAGTTTGACTTTTTCATTCGCAAGAGTTAGGAATCAAACTCATGTTCACTTGTTTAAGAGATGAGAGCCCTTACCACTCACACCAACTGACTTTGGTAGATTTTAATTTTTTTGAAATAAAGCATGCTTATACTCCGTATTTGTTTTTAAAGTATAATTGTACTACACAATTAATTAATAAAATGATTAGCATATAAATATGGAAAATTGATGTCTCTCCAAAAAAGTATTTTTAAAATAAGGAAGTTATTGATAATTTAATTGTATCTACCTCATTTCATGTATCTATCAAGAATTTTACGAATGAAGTTTATCTCATTTTTGTAACAGAGTCTAGGTTGGGTAGCCTATCAATTGTAGTAATTAAACTATCATTTTCATTTTAAACAGCTGCATTTCTATCATTCTCGTAATTTTATGAATGAACTAAGTTATTGATTAAAAATGCTGCTAATTGTGGTTTGTATTTTAGAATGTACTCGTAGGAAATTTAATTTCACTGTTAATGCTGCTAATGAGTAGTTCGGAAGTAGAAGCCATGGTGAAAGTACTGGTAGATATTCGCGTGATGACTCTCGGTTTGTTCGACGTAGCGGTGTCGACAGCAAGAAATACGAGATGCTATTGATTTAAGTGTAAAATCATCAGGGAGAATGGTGTTGCAATTACAATCCCTGAAAATTATTTACTCCTTTTATTTGCCATGATCCTTTGTCAATGAGCGAGGTAAGTTGAAGCCATCGACTTTCAAACCACCTCGAAAGTGTGAGGACACGAATGTACAATAGAGTCCATAAAAGTCAGCAATTTTATTGGCTTCATGAAAACAATGTTTAAGAGATATAGTCGCCTTTATGCCAATCATTGACATACTTTTTGTTTTTTTTTGAGCAGAGAAAATTAGAAATAGATAGAGTACAATTTGAACAGGTTCGATGAATCCAATCCCATAAAATCCAAGTCGGAGCTAGCAATGTGTCTAGGCAGCACAACTCAACAATTCTTCAATGTTAGCAATGTGTTGACATGATGGTAAGCAGCGACATCTTTCCCGTTTAACGGAACCGGCACAATATGTTCCTCCCTCATATTGTAATAAAACAAGTTTACTGAGGAGCTAAGAAACCAAAGCTTTTCATCATTTGTATAAACAATAGGTGTCAATGATGGTAAACATGTGGATTGTAAGTATTTTTTAATTTGATTAAGGATGGCGCGAACGTCAATGTCTACGATTTTGGTCCATTTACTAGATTTGAGGTCAGTTAATCGGTACAACCTCCACAAATTACCCCCTTTATAGGTTTTGACCACACCAAGGCCTGTTTGTAAACATATACTCCAATAATGATTAAGATCATCCCCTTTGGTTGTAGGGCCCAGAATAAAGCGTTGGAATATTTCGGTGTCGACATCGAGGGCAACACCATAAGGATAACTAATACCACTCCAATAAACAAATCCTCCAACACTTCTAGGACTATGGAATGGTATCTGTACAGGGTTCAATGCACACCATAGGGAAAACTTGTCTATGCCAGCTGGTACCTCAAGTTTTCGCCAATTTTGGTCAACGCCCACAGTATAAACCCAAACCTGTGGCGGTGTCTGACTCTGCCTAAGATGTTTAATGTAAGGATGAGTCGCAATCACAACTTTGTAACGGTTGATTGAAGAAGCATACGAGAAAGCAATGCCAATCCAATTTGAGATGTTGGCAAGCAGAGGAAAACAAGAAGGCAGGCTTACTATGGATTTGGTGACAAGATTGGCTACATAAAATCGGTCTCTCTTAACTTGATGACGGAGTAAGACTAAACCATGATATGAGCCTCTAATCCGACAGTCAAAGGGCGGCTTTGCTAATTCAGTCACTTGATATTCAGGGTTGGCATCGCCGCTAGTCGGAGGCTTGATATAAAGGGCTACATTATTTTGGTGGCAAGGAAAATCAACCAGGAGACCATGAGTATGATGAGCTGACGAAATTTGAAGGTGATTGGTGATAAAACAAGGAGAAGTGATGGTTTGACGCCACACCCGACCAACAAAACTCATGTTTTCATGAAGGAGTTTAGCAGGAATGAGAAGCAAGATGTTAAAGACCAAGTCATCAGGAAGTCCAGAAGAGTGAGCACAAGCAACAAGTCTTTTATTCCTAGCGCTTTTGCGACAAACAAGTCGTCTAGAACACGTATTTTGTATGTCACGTTCCTTTTCGCCAATACATCCCTGGAAAACACACATTTCACGACACCACTTTCTCGATTTAGTCCATTTCAATACACATGTGAATGCTATCTTAATTAAATGCAGTGAAAGGATCGTAAATTAATTCGAACAACCCATATACACAGACACACATTCTATATGCCCATCATCAATCTACTACCTCCGTCCCAGTTAATAATTTACGTTTGCTTTATTTTCCAATTACAAAATAAAGTAAACATAAACTATGAACTGGAACAGAGGAGTATCTATTAATAAAATCCAAGTATATAAAATCCAAAAAGCAATGGTTCGTACGTCATAATTATTCCATTCAGTCAATTTTACTATGTGAATGCTATTTCTAATAAATGCAATAAAATTAAACGGAACAGAGGTAATGTAAATTAACTCAAACAATCTATATTCCTATAAATCGATCTATTAATAAAATCCAAGTATATAAGCATCAACCGGCGAAATAATGGATTAGAGTAAAGAGAGAATATACCTGAGTAGAAGAGCACAAGTTGCAATTCCGCTTCGATCGAGTGTTGTACTTGTGATTGTGATTGTGATTTTCGGGCGTCGCCATTCTTCTTCGTATATTGTATTTGCATCCTTTTCTCGTTTTTAACTTTGGACTTTTTATTGTCCTAAAACCCTAATTTAATTTGAAAAAGGGCGGGTACTTGTTTTGAGTCTGTTTTGGGGTGTGAAATTTAATCAAGTTTCAAATTATTTGTTTACATTTTTTTTTTGAAGAAACTCATCCCCTACTACTTCCCCCTACTACTAATTAGAGAATAAAATTTCTCAAAAGTTTTCCCTTCAAACTCCACTTACTTCCTGTATATAAGAAAAGAAATAAATTTTTTCCATCAAACTATAATTTTTTTTCTTAACAGCATTATTTTCTCATTAAATTCTAAACTATAATTATAATGTTTAATCAAAATAAAATAAAAGGGTACAAAATTATACTTCATCCGTCCCGGTCATTTGTTGTCCTTTGATTTTGGCACAAAGACCAAGAAAAGGGGAGGGGGCCAATGACTAAATGACAAGTGGAATAAATTAAGCGTGAATGATCAAATTACTCATCAAATTCAATCTTAAAATAGAAAGGACAACAAATGACTGAGACACCCCAAAATAGAAAAGAACAACAAATGACCGAGACGGAGGGAGTAAAATACAAAATCGTTAATTCAAAAATGACTTGATGCATACTTACAGTGTATAAAACAATATTATTAGCTACATGAAAATTTTTTATTAAGATAATTTAAGAAAAGTTATAAAATAAAATTATTAACTTTGTGATAAAAAAATTTAATGACATACTTGATTTTTTTTTATTATTTTTGTAGTTTAATTTTTTTTCTAACATCAAAATACACTTAAGTTGAAATATGAAAATTTGAAGGTACAAATTTGGAATGAATAAGTAATAAACAAAAAAAAGTAAAAACTCTATAAATACTGCGCAATTGCACGGGATCTATACTAATAAGGGTAATAATTCATTTAACGTAAATCAGCGAAAATCGCAGCAGCAGCCGGAGGCGGCAACACATTCGTCCATACACGTCTACCTAGCACTCTCCATGACAATATTTCGATAGCTTCGTTCCTTTGCTTCGCGCAACCCTTCAAGCACCGCCACCGCTTCCGCAATCCTCAGCTCCCATAGCTCTCGCCTCCGGTGGGACACTCCCCATAAGCACACCCATGTCTCATCTCGACACACAATCCCCAAACCCACTCCCATGTCCTCCTTCGATGCCGCGTCAACATTAATCTTCATACTACCAGCCATAGGTGAAACCCAGCCCTCCCCCTCACCTTGCCTATTCACCAATCTCCCCATCCCCGAGTCACCCCTCTTCCCCTTATTCTCCTTCATGCTCTCAAGCTCCTGCTCAACCTCCAAAACCCGCCGCACAACAGTCCTCGCATCAATCCCCTTTCCTTCGAACACTCTCTTATTCCTTCCTTCCCATATGGCCCAACACCCAACCATAAAACGAACATAATGAAAACTTTTAATTAAAGCTAAGTTATAATCCGTGATATTCACGGATCTGTTATAATTTATAAATATATAAAATGATTCAAATCATATTTAATTAAAAAGTTATAATTTTTAGTATTAAAGAGTATACTTAAAATCTATGAAATGATTCAGAGATTAAAATTATACTATTGTCACTTATCGTTATCCCATTAAAATTAATAAAGATGTCAATTTTTAGTTACAAATCCGAAAATTAAAAAAAGTGCTAAAATGGAGATTTTTTTGGCGAAATGGGATGATAAATTAAATAGAAACTACGAAGTTAAAAGAGTACATTAGGGGGGCTGGTTAGGGGATAAAGTTACAATGGCGGAATCAATTTTACAAAAATAGTTAAGAAAGCTCGGTACAGTATTCCAACAAAAGTTTCCCATGTTTGATGATTGATCATGAAGCGAGAAACGAGCGAGAGAATTAGCAACCAAGTTGGTTAATCTTCCTTCGAATAGGATCTTCAAGTATGGAAAGGCTTTTAATTGTTCTCTGCACTCCATGACAATGTTAGCAAGCGGACACAAATGGGTGATAGTGGAACAAATAAGGTTAACGGAAACTTGACAATCGGAGTTGATAACAAAAATATCGTTGGACTTAACCGCGTACTCAATTCCGTCTCTAATGGAGTGAAGTTCGTTACACAAAGGGTTTAAGGCATGACTACGACGCGCCCATCCTATGACCCACCTACCATTGCAATCCCTAACAACACAACCAATCCCACAATAAAAGGAGGTATGGCAGAAAGAAGCATCCACATTAATCTTGTGACAATGGGCAGAGGGTGGGAGCCAGAGGCCTAACGTGAGGCTAGAATAAGGATCAGGGGAAGGTGGAAGGAGAGGAGGGGCAGATTTGGGTTGGGCAGCAACCCAGGCGTAAGCTTGATACTGAACACGATCAAGCCACATGTTGTGGGGTAAGGTCGGTCGGTCACCAAAGAGGTGCTTATTGCGCCTGATCCAAAGGTTCCACAAGACGAGAGAGAAAAGGGTAGGCCCGAAGACGTGAGGGGATCTGAGGTTAGTACTAAGCCAATCCTGGAGATTGTGAACGTAGAAATCAGGGAGGGTAGACAGAGAATTCCATATTAACCGCGAGAAAGAGCAATCACGAAGGATATGGAGGGAAGTCTCAGCCTCACTAGGGCACATGTCACACCTAGGAGAATGGATAATGGATCGGCAGAAAAGAGTATAACGATGGGGGAGCTTATCCCACCAAGTTATCCATAAAAAGACTTTAATCCTGGGTTAAGATGGTATCTTCCAAATCCAACTTAAGTCGATAAGGGGGAAAATGGGGTGGAGGGTAGGGGAGATGTTAGCAAGAATGCTACCATAGGCAAGGTGAAGGGAGAAAGAGTTGTTAGAAGTGAAGGAGGAGGTTGTTAAGTCGGTTCTAGGCAAGGAGGGAAGAGGTGTGGAAAGGATAGCTGTAGCTATCTCGGGCGGAAGAGGGTAATCGACATAGCTAACATCCCAAATCCCGCTAGAAATAATATTGCTTAAGGGAGTCATAAGAGCCGATTCAGATAACGGACCTTGAACAAGTGATCTAAGGGGCCCAAGAGAGCACCAAGAATCGAACCAATGGTTAATATTGGTGCCATTTCCAACTGCCCAAGTTAACGATTTGGCAAAAATTGGCCACCCTTTCCCAATGTTTTTCCAAATGTGATAGCCTTTAGCAAAGGGAAAGGAATTAGGTCTCCCAGCCACGTACTTGCTACGGAGAGCAAAGCTCGCAAGGTTAGATTGGAGAAAGCAAGTTCTCCAACATAATAGAGCCGCATAGGCAAGGTTAAGGCTAGAAGAACAACGAATTGACTTGCAAAATTAACTTGCCAAGGGACTATGGAGTTCATGGAACATTCAATGTGGGTGATCTCAATCCATTCTATGAAGATTCCGAGGAGGAGGAGGATCCAGGCTTGAGGTCAAGCCCTGTTCAACCGGGGGGGGTTGTTGCAGCAAGAGCTGTTAACCAAGTTAACCATCTTTTAGAGAATGATCAGGCACAAGCAAAGCTCATCCTTGTCTTACCAGAAATGTCACACACAGACCAAACCAGCAACAACACTCAGACAACCTCAACTATTAGTCCAGGATCATCAGGCCACAAATGCAGCAATCAGGCTAACCACCAGCTGCCACCTTGGCCAGCTGAATCCTTGTTCAACTAATCACAGGTTAATCCTAAGGAGCGAGGTCAAATTCCTAAAGCATTGCATAAAAATTCAAATTGAAAAGCTACTTGCAGGAAGGTAAATCAGATAAAGCAAAGTTACCATTTTTGGCCAAACAAGGGAAAAACTCTCTACAAAGAAGCTCTTGGCCTATTTCAGCATTCATTAGATAGAACTTTGATGTGACCATAATTGGCGCATATTTAGCCCCCGAATTAGCCTTGTTCCCATGCTTTTTAGTGCCTATTTGGGTCATTTCTTATCTTTAGTTCTTTGTTTTGCATATTCTTTGAGATTTTGATCCCTTGGTAGGAAAGGAGTAAGAATCTTGCATTTTCATGGCAAAACGAGTCTAAATTGATCGAATTCAATGACCAAGCATCAAGGAGAGACAAGATTAGAAGGCCTTTGTACATATTATAGTAGAAGAGCAAAGTTGAGAAAGGATCCTTGAGTCCCCAAGGAAATCCCCAAGGAATTTGTGAAGAAAAGGGAAGAAAAGAAGAATATTTGTTGCTGACTGACAATCCGAGCGGATTGTCACCAATCCGTCCGTCCCAAAGAAGACAATCCGAGCGGCTTTGCCTTAATCCGCTCGGATTCCCCCTCCACAATCCGTCCGGATTCCCCAATCCGCTCGGATTCCAACGCCAATCCGCCCGTCCCGACCTTATTCCGCCCGGATTCCAAAGACAAAGACGGATTGTCTTCTCCAAGCTACGAAGAAAGAAGCCCTTCTCTCGGAAAATACCGGCTCCTCCTTGCTCAACTTAAAAAGTGTAATTACTAGTTTAGCCCTTAGTTAACCCTAATGCAATCTCCCTAATTTCCACTATAAATACCCATTAGTCTAATTAGAGGAGCATGATCTTCTTATCAATAATTAGTATAGTTAATATCAATCAAATCTCTCTTTAATATTGTAATCAAGTATTAATCAAGTTTTAATCCAAGTTTTTAGTTCTTTAATCTCTCTTTTGTTCATCCTTTATTTTGGGTAATTGAAGATTATTTGGGTTATTGTTGGGAGATTGACAACCTTTCAATCAAGCATTCAAGTACTTCTTTTATCTTTGCTTTATTATTGGAATCATTAGTAGGTATAATCTCTTAATCCCTTTTTAATTATTGTTAATTACTTTCATTTATTCATCATGTTTCATATTATTGGTATGATTGACAACCTTGCTAGCATGATCAACATGATAACGAGTGAGTAGTCTCTTAACTAGGGTTAATGGGTAATTAGGGGAAACCAACATGGGGAATGATTCATGCTTAAATTAATATGCTTTCATGTTTTATTTGCTTGCTTGTTTTGATCTCAACTCATGCACATGTTATATTTGATGAAATGCTAAGCCTATGAATCCTTGCATTTACTATCATCTCCTATCTTTTCAATGAAACTTGTAAGACATAACCCAACTCGAGTCTCATTAGACCATGCATGTTGTTGAGTAGGAAAGATTAAGTCGACTTGTAGGTGTTGTACAATCTAATCGATTCGGCTCCGGGACCCAAACTTTCCTAGGATTGTAAGATATAACCCAACTCAATCCATCACAACAATAATTGCTTGCTTATAATTTGAGAACATGTTTGTATGATCATATCCCATGATTCCCCTATGATCCCATGACACCCTAGTGCCTTTAATCAATTGTTAACACCCCTTTAATTCATCTTACTTGTTTATTTTCATTGCTATTTTAGTTTAGTGACCTTCTACATCAACCCAATTTGTGACACTCCTTAGACACCACTAGTTGCAATAGAAATCTCATTTCAATACCCGTCCCTTGGGATCCGACCTTTACTTGCCTCTTTACTAATTGTAGAGTTGTTTGTGAAACTATAAATTGTGTTTTGATTCGACCGTGACCCAACGACCACATCTTAATTTGTGAACACTTAGCGGGATCGCATCAAAAATGGCGCCGTTGCCGGGGACGGTGTTTGTTTGATTTAGATTTCTTTTTATTGTTATTAGTTGTGTCTTTCTTCGCCTTGAGGAAGCAAAACTCCTCAAGGTTTGTTCTAATTGTTTTCGAGTTGTTTGATATTTTGCATGTTTAGAAGGTTACAAGGTGATTTGTTACCTTTTGACCGTGAAATCGAAAGAACCTTGACGAACAATAGGAGACTTGTTAGGAGGAATTTAAGAGGTATTAGTGAAGTTGTCCAACCCACTAGTGAGTTTGTCAATCCTTTCGCAATAGAAGGAGAAGAAAACCCATTACACAATACCCCACAAAATCTACCTACAATGCCAAAATTCTCGTCACACTCCGTACCCACCGAGGAGAATCTACCAAATGGTACTCCTACACCGCAACATCTAACCGGAAATTTTATTGCCAAGTCCGCCTTCATCCAATTAGTTGAGAGGAGCCAATTTGGGGGGATGCCTAGTGAGGACCCTCATTCTCATATGGAAACCTTTTGCGACTATTGTGATGCTATCTCTCAAACGGGCGTGACTCAAGACCAAATTAGATGGGTTTTATTTCCTTTTTCCTTAATCGGCACCGCGAAGCAATGGTTGAAGGGTCTTGATAAGGCAACCCTTGGAATAGATTCTTGGAAGAAGTTGGCTCTAGCTTTCTACAAAAAATTCTACCCACCAAAAAAGACTAACATGCTAAGAGCTCAAATTACGGATTTTAAGCAAAGGGATGAAGAGTCTTTGTATGAAGCTTGGGAGCGGTTCAAGGGAATTTGTCGCTCATGTCCTCACCATGGACTTAGCGAATGGTTTTTGGTACAACAATTTTGGAATGGTTTATATGAAGATTCTAGGAACATTCTCAATATGGGATCAAATGGAATGTTCACTGAAGTTGATGACAATCAAACATGGAACAAGATTGAGGAAATGGCGGTCCATAACTCACAATATAGTAGACCTCGCAAGGCTACTAGAGGAGGAAAGCATGAAGTGGACTCCGTTACTCAATTAGGTGCTCAACTTAGTGCTCACATTGACACAATCAACTTGAAGTTTGAACAAGCTATGGCTAGACTTGAGGAAAACTCAAAATCATCAAAGCATCATGTTAATGCCATGACGGCATCCTCATCAATCCCAAGTGGGATATGTGAGAATTGTGGAACTTTGGGACATGACCAAGGTGAATGTAGGGGAACAAATGAACAAGTGAATGCTTTCCAAGCATACAAGAGTGGTACCCCTTATTCCAACTTTTACAATGAAAACACCAAATTCCATCCAAATCTCTCATACAAAAGCCAAAATGTTCAAAACCCTCAAACAACATACACTCCACCACCCATGAGAAACCAAAATCAAAGACCCTTTTACAATCAAAACCAAGGTTACCAAAATCAAAATCCATACAATCACCAAAATGACCAAGGTTTTGATGTCCAAAAAGCGGTCCTCCAAATGCAAAAGAATCAACAAGAATTTTTCACTCAAATGCAAAAAGATAGCCAAGCAAAGGAAACCACCATCAACAACATTCTAGCTCACACCAAGATGTTGGAAACACAATTGACTCAACTAGCATCTTCAAGCTCACAAAGACAAAAGGGGCAATTACCACCTCAAAGTAATCCCCTAGACATGAAACGGTTAGTGCCATTCACTTGAGAAGTGGTACAAGGTATGAAGCACCGAAGAAGCAAGTTGAGGATGAAGTTGTGGAAGCTAGTGAAAAGGAAGAAATTGTGCAAAACTCCAAAGATGGAGAATCATTAAAAGAAGAAAGTTCAAAGAAAAATGAAGACAAGGCCAAGGAGAAGGAGCCCATTGTGATTAGACTCCCTTTTCCAAGTCGTCAAGCCAAGCCCAAATTTGATGATCAACTTGGAAAATTCATGCAAATTGTGAAGAATTTGGAAGTCTCAATTCCTTTCACGGAATTAATCAATCACGTGCCGGCCTATGCGAAATACATGAAAGATATCCTCACAAAGAAGAAGTCGATCCGGAAGCTTGAGACTATCGCCTTCACTAAGGTGAGTAGTGCAATACTTAAAGGGAGTTCACCTCCAAAGTTAAAGGATCCGGGAAGCTTCTCAATACCGTGTACCATTGGCGACACAACGATCAACAAAGCCTTATGTGATCTAGGGGCTAGTGTGAGTATCATGCCGTACTCGGTGAGTAAAAGGTTGGGGATGGGAGAGCTTAAATGCACCAATATCACACTCCAAATGGCCGATAGATCGACGAAGACACCGTTAGGGATATGGGAAGATGTCCCCGTGCGAATTGGGAAGTTTTTCATCCCGGTGGACTTTGTCATTGTTGATATGGAGGAAGATTCCAACATTCCAATCATCCTAGGAAGACCTTTCCTACACACCGCGGGTGCGGTGATTGATGTGAAACATGGTGAGCTCACTCTAGAAGTGGGAGATGAAAGCATAACTTTTAATCTTGACAAGACTATGAGAGCTCCTCGTTTTCATGAACCATGTTTCATGATTGATCATTATAGCCGAAAGGATGAAAGGAAGAAATCGGAACTCCAATGGAAGAAGAAAATTGAAGATGCTCCATTCAAAGAGCAAGTGAATTGTGACAAGGAGAGCTTGCAAAGCTCATCAAAATCAACCAAGGAAGAAGAGGATGGCCTCATTGGCCAAGAGAAGAAATTGGGAGAGTTGTCTCCATCTAAGCAAGAGATTTTCAATGATCAACTTAATGAAGTTTGTGGTCTTTGGGACGACGAATTTGAAGGGATTTTTAATCCCTACATTGGTAATGCCATCGATCAAGACCAACAACAAGGACCACGATCTATTGAGAACCTCTACCATGATAATGAACAAGCCTTCGATTACTTTTTCAAGGTGTTGAGCAACATCAACAACACCTTGGACATGCCCCCTTGACATCTCATCAAGAATGAGAGTTTGGTGGAGTCCTCCCTAAACCACCACTTGTAAATATTTCTAACTCCCTAACTTACATTTCAATTCTTGTATTGCATTTTTGTCATCTTTGGATTTTTATTTACTTTGATCAAAATAATTGTCATGTTTGAGAGAAGTGAGGGAGGGACTAACAATTTCAATTGATGTGTAGTACTTTTAGCTTAGTGTGGGGATGGCAATTGCCTAGGCTATCCATGCCTTAGTAGTGCCCCCACAATGACGAACACAAGACTTGAAGAAAGAATGGAAGAATGGTATGGGAAATGCATTGTGCACGGATGGAACTGAATCCGTGTACACAGGGGAAGAATCCGAGCGGATTCCTGAGAATCCGCCCGTCTTGAAGAATCCGAGCGTATTGCAGAAAAGACGCCCGTCCTGAACTGAGCTGAATTTTGAAAATTTCTTGACTGTGACAGAATCCGGGCGTCCTGTGAAGAATCCGCCCGTCTTGAAGAATCCGCCCGTCTTGTAAGAAAGACGTCCGTCTTTGCAGCTGAGGAAAACAAGCAAAATTTTCTGGACTGAAATCCGTCCGTCTTTAAGCAAATCCGCCCGTCCCGTGTTCAGCAAATCCGAGCATCTTCTATTGAATCCGCCCGTCTTTAGGCGAGTTTTGCAAATTCCAGAAAGAGCAGAATCCGCACGGATTGCCCCTGCAGATTCGAAAATTTCGGTCTCTTTAAAACCCCTCCCACCTTCATTCATTCATTCATTCATTCATAAACACTACCCACAACATCAAAACTCGCATCCTCTCCATCACAAAAACAAAAACCCTCAACAACATTCACCAAATACAAATCAAACCATCCTTCCAACAACAAATCAATCACTCCTTCTTCAACAAAAATCAAAACCAAGCAAAAAATCTTCAACCTTTGAGTCGATTTTTGATTTCATAAAGGCAAAGTCTTTCACCTTCAAATCGATTTGGGCATACTACAAATTGAAGATTTTTCATTCTTTTCTTGGTTAGTTCATCAATGGCAATGACTAAGGGAGCAACAAAGGCAACAAAGGCACCAAAGGCTAAGGCACTCTCACAAAGGCAAAAGGCTCTTCAAACAAAGAAAGCATTGGCTATGGTGGTAGCAACACCAAACTTGGAAGTGCAACAACAACAACAACCTTCTATGGGAGCAACAACACCTTCTACTCCGGTAATTGATCAACTTTTGCATTATCCGGAGGTAACTTTTATTTCCGATACCCATAGAAATACCTTTGTCAAGTTTGCTATGAAGTCATTACAATCCACCAAATTCATATGTGAAGATACCTTAGAAAAATTGGGTGTTCTTGAGCAAACTAGAGCCTTTTTCAATGCCATGGGGTTGAAGAAATTGTTTGAAACAAGGGAATTGACATACCCCTCCCTTACCTTGGAATTTTTAAGTTCTTTGAAAGTCACCAAAGTTGAGAATAGGGAGAATATCGAGTTTCGTCTAGCTAATGTTAGTAGACGCATTACCTTTAGGGAATTGGGTGAAATTTTGGGTCTTAGTGATGAACCGAGTTATTTTAAGAGTTATGGAAAGTATGACCCCGAACCTCTTTGGGAGGCAATCTCCGGGAAGAAATTTGAGGATTTTCATGCGAGTCGTGCTCTTTTGGTCCACCATCCGGGCATAAGAGTATGGCACAAGGTCGTGGGTAACACCATAATTGCTAGGAAAGATACCAACCATTTCACAAGACTTGATTTTATTCTCCTTGAATCGGCTTTGAATATCGGAAGAGTACACACCAAGCCTTACAATTCTTTGAGGCTCTTGGTAGATAGATGGCTCAACATTGATTGTGGGAAGAAGGGCACGACCGTTATTGTCAATGGCGGCCTAGTCACTATCCTAGCCAAGCACTTTGATCCTAACTTCAATAAGGATAACAAGTACAAAGCAAAGGAGGGTGGCCATCTTGTTGATATGCATACTATGATTCACAAGTTCAAGTGGGTTGCCCATAACCCCCTTGACACTAAGTATGGATGGCTCACTAGTGAAGCTAGATCGTTCACCTTGCCTTCGAAGATTTGTCGTCTAAGCGTCCACCGGACCAATTATCTACTTCCCCTTTCCAAAGAGGCCGAGTATATCATTCAACAACAAAAGGGTGATCTTGAAATGCCCTCCTCTTCCATTGTCATACCACCTTACCCCTTTAAGTATGAAGAGTTCAAGCCGGAAGGAGTTGAAGTTGGGAAAGACTATGTGACTCTTCTCATGCAAGCAATGCACAAGCAAGCCTATGAACATCGGAAAAATGCCTACTTGGCTCAATATCCACCCCTCCTACACTTAGCTAGGCAAGGACTACTTGATCCATCTTGTCCTTTGCCTAGTTGGGCGGATAGAGAAGTCTTATTTCCGGGTGCATCTAGGGTCGTTTTGGGTGACAATGAGGTTGTTGGAAATGATGAAGAAGTTGATGATAATATTGAGGAAGAAGCAAGTGAAGAAGAAAAGGATGGTGAAGATGATGATGAGGAAGATGAGGAAGAAAGTGAAGAAGCAAGTGAAGAAGAAAAGGATGGTGAAGATGATGATGAGGAAGATGAGGAAGAAAGTGAAGAAGCAAATGACAAGGAAAGAGGCAATGTGACCACTTCTCATGAGGGAAGTGATGGTGATAGCATGATGGAATATTAGCAAGCCTTGGAGACTCCTACCCTCTCATGGTTTGTCTATTTCTCTCTTTGTATTTTATTTAATTTTGATCATTGTTGGAGTAGTCCTAGCCCCATTAGAGGACTCACACCTCGGTACCATTGAGGTGTTCTCATTTTATTGTTCCCATTTTCAAAATCCAAAATGACAAATTAGTTTCATGCATAGCATAGTGTGTGCATGAACTACACCCATCCTTGGACATTAGCAATAGTGTCTCACTCGATTTGGGGAAGTTAATGCATACACAACGGGAGGTAATCTAAATTATCCTCTCCGTCATAACAAAACCCATGCATCATGTAGCATAGCTTAGTGTAGATTGCATTTAGTATAAAAATCATGCATCATCTTTGCATAATTTCCATCATTTTGGCCATTGAGGACAATGCCCATATTAGTGTGGGGATGGGAATTCTAACATTTAACTTTTATTCAAAAATCCAAAAAATTGAAAAATCAAAAAAATCATAAAAATTTGAAAATTGAAAACCCAAAAACATGTTTATTTCCTTTTGTAGTCTTGTATATATTGTCTTGTATATATTGTGTTTGTTCTATCCTTGTTCACATTGATTGACTACGCCACATCCGAGACATGAGGATATTGAAGACCGCATGGTATGATCTTTCCAATCTCCTTTTTCCTCTTTATGTTAATGACTATGTGGCTTTATTTTGATTGATGCGGTATAACAATGTGAATTTAGGACTTGCATTTAGTTTATATGTCATATTAGTTGATAGAATCACTTGCATTAGGATGTTTATATTAGTTGCATCATGGCATGTAGTTGCATGTTAGAAATGTTTTGAAAAATGCCTATTTAGGAACTTTGACAAGAGCAACTAAGCCATTATAAATACTTGTTCAACTTAAGACTTTGCCTACTAGAATGGTTGTAAAACACCCTAGATAGTGTCATACTAGTGTCTTTTGACCCATGACCCAAGGCCTAGTCAAGGGTTTGCATGTGAGTCACCTATCCAACCCCGTGATGCGATGTGGACTTGGTTAACTTGTCTAGGTGACCTTGTTTGACCTTGTGGTAAGGCAACCCAAAAATATTTTCTATCAATAAGCTTGAAGTGCTCATTTCAAAGAAATTTTGTCATGTGGAAGTAATGTAATGCCAAGGAAACCTCAAATGTTATGAATTGTTGAAAGTTGAGAAAGTTAAGTTGTTTTGATGGAGGCGTACCACTTCGATGTGCTTTGGTGCGGGATCCATTGAATTGGGCCCCCATACGGTTGTGAATTCGGCCGCCCAGAGACAGAGTGACTATCACCCCGAAAAGCTATTGTCTAGAGGTTAACCGGTTGCCTAATAAGCGATTGGCGAAAGCAAAGGACACTAGCCCGGAAGGGACAAACCCCATCTTAAATTTTTGAAATGTGAAAGTGAAATGAGGACAATTTTGAATACTAGTCATATCCACCCGTTGTGAATAAAGATTTGAGCATTTCATTCCCAAAAAGCCTTTTGTCAAGCCACTTGGTCGAGTTTGGGACGATCCATGACCTTTACTTTTGTAGAGAATTCAAGACTTGTCATGTCATATGCTACTAGTATCATAGGGATCATCACTACACCACCATCCGATCGCTCTTGACGAAAGCATTTGGAAATTGAGGACGAAAGTAGTCTAGTTTAACACCATTTGGAGGTGATTTAGTGCCATCCTCTTAGACTTAGTAATTTGTTGAACTAGTATTTGTGAAGGATTACATGCTCTTAAATTTGTTCCTCTTTAGTGCCTCCGCCACTTGATGAGGGAGTGGCTATTCTTTTTGTAGATGCATCCTTTATGTGATTTTATGTGCTTAATGTTTGGATGTGTCGCCATTTTGGCAAGACCCACCTTGCCTTGCAAGAAGGCATCCTACCTCATGGTTGTCTTGTTGTGAGTTGAAGGGGCGGAGTGAGACCCGCTAATTGTCTCATATCGGCTATATTATTTGGATAGGTTAGTATTGGTCCTAGTCTTTGTCACCTCTTTACTCGGGACGAGCAAAGGTTCGGTTTGGGGATATTTGATGTGACCATAATTGGCGCATATTTAGCCCCCGAATTAGCCTTGTTCCCATGCTTTTTAGTGCCTATTTGGGTCATTTCTTATCTTTAGTTCTTTGTTTTGCATATTCTTTGAGATTTTGATCCCTTGGTAGGAAAGGAGTAAGAATCTTGCATTTTCATGGTAAAACGAGTCTAAATTGATCGAATTCAATGACCAAGCATCAAGGAGAGACAAGATTAGAAGGCCTTTGTACATATTATAGTAGAAGAGAAAAGTTGAGAAAGGATCCTTGAGTCCCCAAGGAAATCCCCAAGGAATTTGTAAAGAAAAGGGAAGAAAAGAAGAAGATTTGTTGCTGACTGACAATCCGAGCGGATTGTCACCAATCCGTCCGTCCCGCAGCAGCACAATCCGAGCGGCTTTGCCTTAATCCGCTCGGATTCCCCTCCACAATCCGTCCGGATTCCCCGAATCCGCTCGGATTCCAACGCTGAATCCGCCCGTCCCGACCTTATTCCGCCGGATTCCAAAGACAAAGACGGATTGTCTTCTCCAAGCTACGAAGAAAGAAGCCCTTCTCTCGGAAAATACCGGCTCCTCCTTGCTCAACTTAAAAAGTGTAATTACTAGTTTAGCCCTTAGTTAACCCTAATGCATCCTCCCTAATTTCCACTATAAATACCCCATTAGTCTAATTAGAGGAGCATGTTCTTCTTATCAATAATTAGTATAGTTAATATCAATCAAATCTCTCTTTAATATTGTAATCAAGTATTAATCAAGTTTTAATCCAAGTTTTTAGTTCTTTAATCTCTCTTTTGTTCATCCTTTATTTTGGGTAATTGAAGATTATTTGGGTTATTGTTGGGAGATTGACAACCTTTCAATCAAGCATTCAAGTACTTCTTTTATCTTTGCTTTATTATTGGAATCATTAGTAGGTATAATCTCTTAATCCCTTTTTAATTATTGTTAATTACTTTCATTTATTCATCATGTTTCATATTGTTGGTATGATTGACAACCTTGCTAGCATGATCAACATGATAACGAGTGAGTAGTCTTTTAACTAGGGTTAATGGGTAATTAGGGGAAACCAACATGGGGAATGATTCATGCTTAAATTAATATGCTTTCATGTTTTATTTGCTTGCTTGTTTTGATCTCAACTCATGCACATGTTATATTTGATGAAATGCTAAGCCTATGAATCCTTGCATTTACTATCATCTCCTATCTTTTCAATGAAACTTGTAAGACATAACCCAACTCGAGTCTCATTAGACCATGCATGTTGTTGAGTAGGAAAGATTAAGTCGACTTGTAGGTGTTGTACAATCTAATCGATTCGGCTCCGGGACCCAAACTTTCCTAGGATTGTAAGATATAACCCAACTCAATCCATCACAACAATAATTGCTTGCTTATAATTTGAGAACATGTTTGTATGATCATATCCCATGATTCCCCTATGATCCCATGACACCCTAGTGCCTTTAATCAATTGTTAACACCCCTTTAATTCATCTTACTTGTTTATTTTCATTGCTATTTTAGTTTAGTGACCTTCTACATCAACCTAATTTGTGACACCCCTTAGACACCACTAGTTGCAATAGAAATCTCATTTCAATACCCGTCCCTTGGGATCCGACCTTTACTTGCCTCTTTACTAATTGTAGAGTTGTTTGTGAAGCTATAAATTGTGTTTTGATTCGACCGTGACCCAACGACCACATCTTAATTTGTGAACACTTAGCGGGATCGCATCAAACTTCGAGCCACAAAAGATGCCTGAACCAAGGCCATTTGACCTTTAACAACCAGCCAAAGAAATACAACAGCCAAGGACAACATGTCACTATCAACCTGCAGCTCTTTTGTTCTTGTTCAGTTTGCCTTAATTTCTTTTGTATCCGTTGTAAAATAATTCCACTACTCGTGTTTGCCTCCTAAGTTTAATCCTGGCCTTAGATGGAGTTATATAGGGTTTTACATGTACTGAGACTTCACAGAAAGGCCTATATAAGGATCATTCCTCTGTCTGTTTTAGGCAGACTTTGATTAATGAAAACCTTGAGATTTCTCTCAGAATATTGCAAATCTTCTAACTTTGCCGAGTCTTAGTTATAAGTCAGACTTGATAATACCTTGTGCTTTCTTGGGTATTGATTAAGGATCTGTGGTGTTACTTAGAACAGGTATGTGCTTGCTTGAGCTGTTTTAAGTGCATTGTCTGGTTGAGTTGAATTGATTATGTGCTTGCTTGAACAATTCAGTCTTAACTACCCTAAATTATTAAGTTAACCTTCTGTGCTTGCTTGAGATTCAATTTGATAATTATATCCTGAGTTTCTAGGTCATAAAAAGAGTCCATCAATCCAATTGAGCAAACTGTATGAGAATTAGCCTGTTTCAGTTTGGTTTTCAATTTTTTAAAAATACTTAGAGTGTGTGTGTAAAATTCTGAGATTTGGCACAGTTTCAGTTTATCATTTTAACTGAATTGTCACCGAGTTTCATAATTTTTCAAGTCTATTTACTATTTTTACAAAATTCATCAAGTTAATTGCATTCCCTGAGAAGTGCTCTTTGTCTGTTTCAGGGTTTGTTCACAAAGTGTCTGTCCCCATAGCTTACACTGCACCAAGTTGTATAATATTCCGAATATCAAATTATTGTCCATTTGCAGATTTCGATGATCCAACTATATATTGGGGCACTTTTCCCAAAAAAAAACAAAAAAAAAAATAATGTGCCCGGTAACAACTAGTTTATCAAAAAGTGTGATACGTAAGATCAAAAGTCCGATAACAACTAGTTTATCAATAAGTTGGGTACGTACTATGTAGGATCGGAATTCGGAATTAGTTTAGGATATGTGAATCCAATATTTTAACAGAGGCATCTTCAATAAATGGGCTAGTACAGGTGCCTTGAAATTTTACATACTTACTCTCTGTTCTTTTGTTACGCTATCAAGAAGCTTTTGAAGTAGCTAGGCACAATGATGCAATATATATCAACTAGAACACCATGTGAAGTCACATTTAAGACGATCTAAAATGTAAAACGGAGTCTACACATATCTAACACCGATTAACACTAGGTACGGTACTAGTGGATGTTTATAGGTAACTTTAAATCTGTTTTCCAATTACAACTATCTTAAATATGAATCCCCCTTATACTAAAAGAATAAGAGATTACTAAAATTTTCCCGCGTAAATGATTTATTCTATAATTATATTTCACAATATTATATCTACAATGGGCCATACTTTCCAATAATAAATATCTCTATTCTGTAATATATAATATATAATATATAATATATTTTTCAATTTGCATAAATATATTAATAAGATATTATGATTTTGTCATAAATGAAATTGTACTAATTATACGTATGATGTGATAAAATATTTTACTGTTATTATTTTTAAGACTAAACACGATAGATGGCTACGTACAATTATTTAGCAAACATTTTCATCCCTCTTATACTATAAAAGAATATGAGATTAATAAAATTTTCTTGCTTAAATGAAGTATTCTATAATTAGATTATATCATATTTACACATGTTATTACAAACAATAGATACTGCAGTTAAAAAGGGCATAATATTTTTTCAATTTGCATAGACATATTAATTAGATATTCTGATTTTGTTACATAAATAAAATTGTATTGAACTAATTATAGTATTATACGTATGATGTGATAGAAATATTTTACTTTACTGTTATTATTTTTATATGATGGTCACGAGCACTTTTAGCAAACACTTTCTAAATAATTCTATTATTCTATCTTTTGATAATAACTTACAATGATTTAATTATTAAATTTTCTAATATAACTATCTAAAAAACTATACTAGTTTATTACAACTAGTTAGTGCTATGACCAACCTGTACTGCTGGGTTAATTGATATCCTAATGTGGCAATGAAAGATTAAAAATATGCTTGTAGAGTTGTATGGCGCATTAAAGAGACGTAGAGTGAGAAAGTGTACATTAATGGAAAGGTAGAGTTTTGAAGAATATTACAAATAACAAAGCAATGCCTCATATTAGAATAATTTCAAAGATAACCCAATAAAACATTTTTATACTTTCTCCTCCCAACCACCATGGTTTCATCCTTTTTCTTGCTTTTTTTTTTGCCTTTATTTTCACATCAACAGGAGTTGCAAGCGATAATAGCTCAAAAAAACAGAACCATATAGTGTGCATGACCTCAGTTGATACACCAGGTAGCAAACAAGTACTGAACCAGTTAGTACAACAGAGAAATGACGGTGGAAACGTGCGAGTTTACCGCTACGGTTCCACGGGTTTGCAGCGCCTATGTCAGAGGCAGAGGCATCAGAATTGGCCATGCATCCTGGCATAGTTTCTGTTTTCCCTGACCCTTCATTCCAACTCCAAACAACTAGATCATGTGATTTCCTTGACCGTCAGACTTTATCTTACCCACCTACCACCACCAATACCATTTTTCCAACCGAGGAGCCCGATACCATCATAGGCATCTTTGATACTGGTAAGTTCAATTTTATTTTACATTCATGATTCACCAACACCGTATATAGTTTCAAACTAGATTATGAATGTCAATTTTTTTCAGGTATATAGCCAGAATCGAAGAGCTTCAACGATAAGAATATGGGTCCCGTTCCCTCGAGTTGGAAAGGAGAGTGTATGGAGGGACCTGACTTTAAATCGTCATGTTGTAACAGGTAAAATTAGAAAATTGTGCATCCCTGAGTTTGAATCCATTGTAATTCTTTCCCAAATTCTTAACTGGTTAACAACCGTTTGAATATGTTAGCATAATATTAGGAATCATATCCTAATATTATGAGATTGTATTCATATTTTATTTTCCTAGTTTAGAGGATATAGTTATAGCTAATTCCTAATTTGTGGGATATGCTTGTTGTATAAATAGGGCTTTGCACATTATGAAATGGCACACAATATTCTTCACAAATCATCTTCTCTGCCTCAAACGTTACTTTGCTATATGGTATCGTGAGCAAGGTTCTCATCTTATTCTGATATTTTTCATTTTTTTTCTTTCTTTCTACCAAATTTGGTGATCCTTCACAATGGTTGATGACAAGTCCATCAATGGTGGAGGGAATAATACCATCAATCTGATTTATGTCTTGTCAAACCAGGATGGTACCGGGGCACGGATTACTCATGTTGTTCTTAAAGGGACGAAAAACTATGCTGAATGGTCTAAGGGTTTTCGGGTTGCGTTGGGAGCCAAGAGAAAACTCGGGTTCATCGACGGAACTCTCAAGCAAAAGCCGGCTGATCCAAAGGAGTGGGATGATTGGACTGCTATCAATTACACGATAATTGCGTGGATTTTTAATACCATTGAAACAGACTTACGATCGTCCATTTCCTATCATGAAACTGCTTTTGATTTCTGGGAGGATATTGTTGGAGCTTGTGTCCTCCACAAATTAGTGTGATAACATTTGTAAATCTCTTACAGGTTCACAAGGGTATACTTCGTATATTTAATCAGTTAAAGAATGGTTGAAGACATACTCTTGATTGGGAATGACATTCTTTTCCTATCTTCGGTTAAAGAATGGTTGAAGAACCATTTCCAGATGAAAGATCTGGGTGAGGCACAACGCATTTTTGGAATCCGTATCTACCGAGATAGATCACGACGGACGTTATCACTTAGTCAGGAGTCTTATTTGGATAAGGTTCTTGAGAGGTTCAGCATGACTAACTCCAAGAAGGGGAACCTTCCTATGACGACTGGGATGCAGTTGAGCAAGTCTCTGTCACCGACGACGCCTGAAGGGATTGAGCGCATGAGTCGTGTTCCTTATGCATCTGCAATAGGATCGATCATGTATGCCATGATATGCACACGTTCAGACGTGGCATATGCATTGAGTATGACGAGTCGGTACCAAAAGACTCAAGGTGAAACACACTGGATAGCTGTCAAAAACATCCTCAAGTACCTACGGAGGACTAAGGATTGGGTATTGACTTATGGAGGCGATACTAAGCTATGCGCAACCGGTTACGCAGATGCTAGCTTCCAAACGGATCGAGATAATTCAAAATCTCAGTCCGGGTTCGTCTGCACTCTTAATGGTGCTGCGGTCAGCTGGAAGAGTTCCAAACAGAGTGTTGTAGCAGATTCTACTACTGAATCCGAGTACTATGCCACTTCGGAGGCAGCAAAGGAAGCGATATGGATGCGTCAATTCTTACAAGGGCTTTCGGTAGTTCCTAGTTCGAATGACCCGATCACGTGACAATAGAGGTGCCATCTTCCAGGCTAAGGAGCCAAAGTCTAGCAACAAATCTAGACATGTACTTCAGAAAGCTCACCTGATCCGTGATTACGTGGAGAAAGAAGAGATAGTGATTGACAAGATTGCGACGGATGATAACATCGCGGAACTTCTCACCAAACCGTTGAATTATGATAAGCATGTAGGGTATGTTAATTCCATGGGAATTAAACATGTTCCTGAGTTGTAGTACTTGATTATGGATTTGATACATTATCTTTTTCATATACTATTTATAACTTCATCGTTTTATATATATAATATTTTGTTTTTCATGTGGATTGTACTGACAACTTTGAACGCCACAAAGTGAACTGAATTACATTATATTTGTTTTGGTCCGTAATCGCCAATGTGAGCTGATAACTCCGGCTATTATATTGTGCAGTCGATTGATGGTGGGTTCAACGAGCCATAAGTCAAACGGTTGACTGATTGATCACAGATACGAGATTATGACGATACCTCGTAGGACAACTTTTTGTGACAACGTAATGGAGTCCTAAATGTTTAAAAACATTCGGTGCCAGGTCGTGGATAGGACATCCATTATGTTTCTAGAGTCGATTCTTTTGACTATCGACTGTCTCTTGAGATTAAGGCAGTTTTTGGGTGACTTTGGTTTCTATCTCACGGTCTGCCGTAACTGGAGGCTAAGTAGATTTTTTCTGGGTCATTTCATACTGTGCTTACATCTGCAGGATTCGAGTTGAGGAAAATATCCAACCCTTATCAGGTATAGTTATTTCTCAGGGCCACTCGAGGAGTTGTAACTGAAATGCATGGCCATGCTCGAATGTTGATTCGTTTATTAGTTAAGTTACTCTCTAGTCGGGGAAACCACTCTTGATATTGATCGCTTGTAAAATACGACCTTTGTGAATTCGGATTTGCAAATTGTTTTACATTGAGTGGGAGAAATTTTATAGGATATGAGAATCGGTTATCACACATACACTTGTGAGGACAAGTGGGAGTTTGTTGGAGCTTGTGTCCTCCACAAATTAGTGTGATAACATTTGTAAATCTCTTACAGGTTCACAAGGGTATACTTCGTATATTTAATCAGTTGATTAACGTTTACCTAATAACGGTTGGCTTGCTAGAAAGTTTGACGTTATTATCATACAGATGGCGGTGATCAACTGGTCCCTAAAGGTCACACCTATAGGATGTGTTTGAGAAATGTGGTTATAGAAATATAATCACATTGATGCCCAATATGACTAAATAGTTAGTCAATGTGTTGATGAGATAATTATTTAATGAAAATTAAATAATATTAGTTGAGACGAATTAATTAATCAATGTCAATTCGTAAATTAAATATAATAAGTTATATTTAATTAAATATATGTAATGTTAACTTGGACGAATTAATCTGTTAATTCGTAATTAAATATAATCAGTTATATTTAATATCAACAAGATGAATGTGTCATAGTGGTAATAGTGAGGGTACACATACCAAGAGGTCATGGGTTCAATCCTCACTAGATGACAATTCAACACATTTTATATTTTTGGAATATACTCCTTATTTCGGTTAGATGGCCGAAATTAGGAAAGGATTATTCTTTCCTAATTGACTCCAAATTTCGGTCAGTATAAGAAAGAAAGGGAGAGAATTATTCTACCCTAATTCTTTTTCTTGACCTAGCCTTCTCTCTCATCAGAAAAAACACAAAAACAACTAAATTTTACAGAAAATTTTAGATCGATTCTAGCACAATCAATATGGCATATCTCATATCGTCTTGGGTGCAACTGATAGACGAATATCAATTTTGATATTGTTCTTAGGCCAATTTTGCTAGGACCGAAGGTTAATTCTTAATCCTTTATACTTTGTTTATGTATTTTGTTTATGACTATTGATCATCACTGTTAAATTCGTTATAATCCTTCAATATAAAGGGAAGTATACAGATTATTTCCCACAGATATACGTTTGTGTTTCTCGGTTGCAAATGATATCAAAATTTATCAACTTTAGTCGAATATTGCCGAATGTAAGAAAAAGCCGGGTGAGTTTGTTATGAATTATTTTGGTCGAATTAAGATGTTATGGGAAGACATCAACGATTATGATGTTCTCCAAACGTGTGCTTGTTGTTCAAGTTGCGATGTGCAAGGAATAATTCGTAAACGCAGGGCTACTGAACAAGTGCGTGGATTTCTGATGGGTCTTGATCCGGTGTATGCAACTGTTCATTCCAGCATACTCGGTGTATCACCATTACCCGATATACATGTTGTCTATTCACGCATTTTTCAGGAAGAAGAAGTCAGAACTGTTGTTTAGTCTCGTGAAGATGCTGGTACCCAAATGGCGTGCGCCGTGTCTGGTAAGAACCAGCCTGCTAAGACGGAGTCTACTCGTCCTCGTTTTAAATGTATCAACTGCAACAAAGATGGCCACACGGTGAGTCGCTGTTGGGAAAAGATTGAATTCCCTGTTGGGCACCCTCGTCATGTTCCCAAAACAGGGGATACCTCGTCTGCTTCAACTTCCAATGCTAAAGTAAATGCGGCTTTCGGCGAGATTCCCGTTGTTGCTAATATGGCTACGCTAAGTGGTAAGCTTCCTTTCACATGGATAATCGATACGGGTGCATCCGCACATATTTGTTATAATGAGGAGTTGTTTGAGTCGTGTGTTCCTATTGCTCCTATCAACATTGGGTTACCCACAGGTGCTAGTTTGATGGCCACTAAAGCTGGAACTATTAGAATCAACGACAATTTATCACTGTCTAATGTTCTTTTGGTCCCAACTTTCAAATGCAATCTCTTGTCTGTTTCGCAGCTTCTATCTACACAAAATTTATGTGTGAAATTTACTAATGCCCAATGTTTGATACAAGACCATGCCTTGCCGATGATTGGAGTAGGTGATCCTTTGGATGGGCTTTTCTACTTGACGATGATGGAACCTATTCGTGTTAATGCTGTAACCAGGGAAGAGAATGCAGCGTTGTGGCATCAAAAAATGGGACATCCTTCATCTCGGGTTATGAAGCACATTCCTTCTATTTCTAGTTTTTCGTGTGATTTTTCGAATTGTGATATTTGCTTCCGCGCTAAACAGACTCGTACTCCTTTTCCGTTGAGTGATAATAAAGCTGAATGTTTGTTTGAATTAATTCATTGTGACGTTTGGGGCCCGTACAATTCTAATCGTGCTTGTGATTCCCGATATTTCTTGTCTATTGTTGATGATTTTTCGAGAAGTGTTTGGGTTTATTTATTGAAAACTAAGGACGAAGTTCCAAAATTCATGCGTGATTTCTTTGCCTTAGTTGCTCGTCAATTTAATAGTGTTGTGAAAATTGTTCGGAGTGATAACGGTACGGAATTCCGAGGGCTTATTCCTTCTTTTCGAGAGAATGGTATGATTTTTCAAACTTCTATGGTTAAGACACCCCAACAAAATGCTCGAGTTGAAAGAAAACATAGGCATATTTTGAATGTCAAAACAGGCGGGGACAGATAGACCTGATGCTGCTGCAGATGGAGGTACGGCTGATAGGCCTGATGATGGAGGAAGAACGGCTGATGAGAACATGCCATCCTCGTCTGATATGTCTGCTGATACACAGCCGAGGACTGCAGCAAGGGATATGGGGTCTGATACTTCTACTAATACTAGTACTGAAATATTTGATGGTACTAATCAGGGAGAAGTACCAGCTACTAACGATGAGGAGATGGGTCGCGGGAAAAGACAGAAATTTGAGAATTCTCGAAATAAAGATTTTATTCGGTGGAAGAAGGTCAATGAACACATTAACACGACTTTGGTTCCGTCAATCCCTTCACCCACGCCATCGTCCGTCACAGGTACTCCGTATCCCATTTCTCATTATATTAATTGTAAGAATTTTTCGAATGCCCATCAACATTTTCTTCCAGTTATTATTGATGATATTGAGCCCAATTCTTTTAAAGAATTCGTTGTTAATCCAAAATGGAAGCAAGCCATGGAGGAATAAATCGCTGCTTTAGAGGCAAACAGTACTTGGTCCGTAGTAGATTTACCACCAAATAAGACCGCTAATGGATGTATATGGGTATATAAAATTAAGCGGCAATCCGATGGGACAATTGAGCGATACAAAGCACGACTAGTTGTTTTTGGTAATCATCAACAAGAAGGGATTGATTTTGCCGAGACTTTTGCTCCTACTGTAAAAATGGTAATGGTCCGAACCTTTCTTGCTGTGGCTGCAATTAATAATTGGGAACTACACCAAATGGATGTTCAAAATGCTTTTCTTCATGGGGATTTGGAAGAAGAAGTGTATATGCGACTTCCGCTTGGATTCAGGCATGGGCAGCGTGATAAGGTGTGTCGTCTTCATAAATCTTTATATGGTTTACGTCAATCTCCACGTTGTTGGTATGCGAAATTAGCCACTGCATTATGTGACTATGGGTTTACTCATAGTCCTTGTGATCATTCTTTATTTGTTTATCGTAAGGATGGTATTGTTATTCATCTTCTAGTGTATGTTGATGATTTAGGGATTGCTGGTAATAATACTGTCGTTATTCACAGTCGGTGCTTTCGTATGAAGGACTTGGGGAAATTGAAATATTTCTTAGGTCTTGAGGTGGCACGAAATTCCAGCGGAATTTTTCTCTGTCAACGCAAATACACGCTTGATTTATTGACGAAAACCGGACTTCTCGGATCAAAACCGGCCCAGGTTTCAATGGAGGAGAAGCACGAACTGGCTTTAAATAAAGAGCCATTATTTTCCGATCCTACAAAGCATCGTCGTTTGGTCGGTAAGTTAGTTTATCTCACTCTTACTCGTCCCAAGATTACCTATTCGGTTCATATTCTTTCTCAATTTATACAAGCTCCGTCTCAAGCACATTGGGATGCTGTTGTACGAGTTGTACGTTATCTCAAAGAAAATCCAGCACAGGGTATTCTTTTACGTGCTGACGCATCTATGGTACTCGAGGCCTATTGTGAAGCTCATTACGATAGTTGTCCTATCACTCGTCGTTCTTTGTCTTCATATTTTGTTTTCCTCGGCGGTTCCCCAATTTCTTGGAAAACAAAGAAACAAGCGACTGTTTCTCGTTCGTCGGCTGAGTCTGAATATCGGGCCATCGCTTCCGCTACTTGTGAAATTCTCTGGTTGAAGGGTTTGCTCCGAAGTTTGGGTTTTGAGCATCACACGGCTGTTATGCTTCATTGTGACAATAAGGCGGCCATCCATATTTCTAACAATCCCGTATTTCATGAGCGAACCAAACATATCGAGGTTGATTGTCATTTTGTTCGTGATGAAATTGTACGAGGTACTATTAAACCGTCCTATGTCACCACATCTACTCAGCTTGCGGACATTCTTACAAAGGCGCTCGATCTCTCCCAGTTTCATCGTCTGTTGGGCATCGCTAACCCCCATGCTCCAACTTGGGGGGGGGGGGGTAGCATAATATTAGGAATCATATCCTAATATTATGAGATTGTATTCATATTATATTTTCCTAGTTTAGAGGATATAGTTATAGCTAATTCCTAATTTGTGGGATATGCTTGTTGTATAAATAGAGCTTTGCACATTATGAAATGGCACACAATATTCTTCACAAATCATCTTTTCTGCCTCAAACGTTACTTTGCTATAGAATCCAATATAGGATGTCTTAATTCAGAGAAAAATAGTTCGTTCTTGTAACCGCCTTAGATATCTTGAAAGGCTCGTGAATTCTCATTTCATTACAGGATAATTTGTTGGTCTCACTTATTCGACCCTTTCATTTAAGTTTTTTAGCAAATAATTAATGTATTCAGGTTTGCATTTTCGTTAAAGGAGACTTGATTTTCTTTTTGTCGATTTTTGATGAAATGTAAACCCTGTTTTCTATGGGAATGTTGGCAGGAAGTTAATTGGAGCGCGATATTACAAAAAGAGTTTGCCTGAGGTTCCGTTCCCTAGAGACACCTTTGGGCATGGTACTCACGTGGCGTCAATAGCAGCTGGGATTCCTGTACACAATGCTTCCTACTACGGCCTAGCGACTGGGACAGCAAGAGGTGGGGTCCCCGCATCACGCATAGCCATGTACAACATATGTCAATTTGATCAATGCCCTGGGTCAGCTATATTAGCTGCGACCCTATTGCAATTGGAGCACTCCATGCTGTTCAGAAAGGAATTACTGTAATTTGCGCGGCGGGGAATTCTGGTCCCTCCCTAATGAGATATGGTCAACATTATACAATATTCTAAGACGATAATTATGGGAAGTATATTATGTGAATAGCTGTATTATTGTATTTACCTATAATTAGTTATTTTGTTACCTTTTATTTAGGAGATTATATTATGTGTATCCCATGAATTATGGAGTAGGTATTGTATATATTGAGAAGCCTTGTATTACGTTGATTCATTGAATAATACTACCTTCAATCATCCCCTGTTCTTAACTTCTTCACTCCCCTCATTTTATCTTCAATTACGCTCCATGGATCATAACAGTTGGAGCAACTACTACTGACCGCATCTTTGAGTCTAATGTTATCCTAGGCAACGAGAAAGTTATCAAGGTATAAAGTATGAATTTTAATTGCTTCATTCCCTCGTTTAAGGCCATAACACGTACACTATCTGTAATTAAGGGTTATGTAATACAAATGGACTAAATTAAATACTGATAATCAAATTACCCAACAAAAGCATTCGAACAATTTGATGACACGGGTACAACATTCAATGATTAGATAACGATTTTTATTGTTGCGTATGCAACGTATCGGTGACCAATTGGATTTACAAGCCAAGTCCTTTGACAAGCTAGTAGCCTAGTACATCATCGCTTAAATTACATTGGTTGCAATAAATTACTACCACATCTATACAATATAATTAAAAGGCTAGCTAATGTAATAAATTTTAATCCATGTCACTAATGCATTAAATTTTATTCCATGTCACATTTTTTCAATTATTTTTTTTGAGGAAATTCAATTAATTTGTATTTATTAGTATTTCATTATAGATTATTTGATGAGTGACAATACAACATTGATAGATAATTCTTACTACAAAAAATATACATCGTATGATAATGTAATTAGTGACCCACCAAAACAAAGAAGAGTAAAAGCCAATTTGAAGAGACGTTTGTGAATTATTAATCCTTTTCTTTTAAAAAAAATAACGGAAAATTAACGTGGTACCCTCGAACTTTGTCATTTTTCATGTGGTACCCAAATTTTTAAGTTTGTGCACGTGATATCCTTGAGATTTGATTTTCAAGCACAACGTGCCCTTTTTACCGTTCTTAAAATTTTCAATTGAACATAAGTCATAAACCAGAAATTGGAATTGACTAATTTATTTTCCAAATTGATGACCTCTTCGAGATCTACAGATTGATAAAACGAAAATGGTCATTCGAAAATTTAAAATCGAAGATATGGTTGATTTGAGATTTTCGATAAGAAAAAACCGTATAAAATGTCGGTGGACAATTTTTTTTTCTCAAAGTATATTATGGCGAAATAATCATTTTAGAAAAAAAAGATTTTGCCGAATCTGAATTCCGGTCTAGGAGTTATGCTCATTTGAATTTTTTTATAGCAACAAAAAGGACATGTTGTGCATAAAAATCAAACATGGAGGGGGGGGGGGTATTATGTACACAAACTTAAAATATTGGTTACCATGTGCAAAGTGGTAAAGTTTAGGGGTACCACGTGAATTTTACGAAAAAATAAAGATCACATGAACACCGAAAAACTTAGACTATCTCTATGATAATACCGTTTTTTTTTACAATAAGACCAAAAAAGTTAAAGTAAAAAAAAGTCAAGATGACAACAAATAAATAAGTAAAAATGAATAACACAGGAACTCAACAAAACAACTACCAAAATCTTGAATCACCCAGAACCTAAAATACAAAAAAACTAACGTATTAAAGTTAAAGACCAAACACGTAGTGTAACCCAACATTAATAGACAAATTAAAATAATTCATAAATATTGTTCCGGGTATGAATTCCGAAGCAGGTTTGTTTACCACGCTAGCTTTGTCGAATAATGCCTCTTCTAGCCTTGACTGCTCTCCTCGGCCTCTCCTGCAACAATGAGCGAATTGAGGGCTTGGCTTTGTGCCAAGCGTACTCACTCCGACGCTCAAGTCAGTGAACTTATTGTGATTAAGTAGTATGTAGCTCGCGGACGTGTATTGTAGAGAGATGAGAGAGATAATACCAATTTAAGTGGTTCTTAGGTTAGATTCTGGATCCCTTCCTCAATGAGGATTGAGGAGTATTTATAGACTTTCACCTTTTGTCACGTAGTGGCCAAGTGGGCCAAGTGGCGTAGCAGGTGGAAAGACTGATCTACCCTCGGCCGAGGGACCCATGGCAGGCCGGCGAGCCTGGTTGACTCCATGCCGAGGGTTCTTGGATATGAGTACGCGGGTATGTGCCCCGGCTGGTAGGTTGCCATGCCGAGACCCAGGCTGGCAGGCCGAAAGGATGCATCGGCTGGTATGTCTAAGTCATTGACTTGCTGTGGATATCTTTGACCTTGCTCAATCATGTTGACTTGGTCAGCGGTGCAGAATATGCCCCATCAATTTGCCCCCAGCGTAGTCTATGCCGTGGTATGGGCTCCGATGTATGCTGAGCGTATATTCTGCGCAAGTGAAAATTTTCTGCCCCGGCTTCTTCTCCCTCGGCTTACTTACATGCGGGCCGTACCATATCCCCCCTCCACATGGATGGGTAATGGACATCAAATGTGGAAGAAAAGATGTTACTGGCCGGCGGACTCAAGGTTGAGAGTGCCGGTGTAATTTTGATTGCCCCGGCCGGTGCTACCTAGCTTGGTTAGTCATACTGCCGGCGGAGAACAGATACTTTAGGATTTTGCTGAGGAAGATGAATAGTCAAAGGGATATAAAGGGGCGTGTTGAAGACGCTTGCAGTTCTTGTTGCATTGATTGACATTCAACCAATTGCGTCGATTGACATTCCGTGTATGCATGCCGACATGTGTCTCTTTGTTGATTGGTGACGCTTTATGGGTCGCGTTTTGATTGGTCCTCCTTTATGGGCTTTTGCCTATAAATACCAGACTTTTGAAGTGAAATTGGTTAGCAATTTCATTCATTCTAAAAATTTTCTTCTTTCCAAAATTCCAAGTCTTTCCCTCTCTTCCGATCTTCAGAATTTTTACGTCGGCGTAGCACTTTTCTTCAAGGTAAACCGAAAAACCTTTTCAACTTTTTGTTTTGTTTAAGTAATTGTTGTGAACCATGTCTTCTCGATGCCGGTCCCAAGATTGCGCCGGGGTTCCCCGTCGCGTCTTGATGAGGAGGAGGTGGTAGCCGCAATTCCGTTAAGGTCGAGGGGCCCTAGGTCTCCTTCCCCGGAAGTTGACCGCAGAGTTCTGGAGGAGTGGGAGGATGATGACGATGTGGATGACGGTGATGATGATGAGGAAAGGAATCCTTCCGGGACGGAGAGAGCGACAGTCTTGCATCATTACGATGCCTGTACTACCGGCGCCGATCGTGGTTTTATTGATAAGTTGGTCCGCTGCTCTGGCTCCGAATTTTTCGAAGAGCACTTCTTTTTTGGCAAGGGGTACAACATTGTCATCCCCGGGAGGGTCGGGCCGTCTGTTGCCCTCCCCCGGGTCACATCGGCGTATATATGAGGCACCTGGAGTATGGTCTCTGGTTTCCTCTCAATATGTACGTCTCTTCCATAATTCAGGCGATGAACGTTGCAGCGGCGCAGCTTCACCCTTTGGCCGTTAGGACTATAGTCGGCTTCGTGTGGTGTGTCGCCGGGGGGTGATCCCAACGGTAAACTTATTCCGCCGAATTCATTTTCTTCGAATGAATGTTCAAGGTGGCCGGGGTGGTATAGCGTCCGGTCGAGCGGGCTATCTCACCGTGCCTAAGCTCACCTCTTGCAAGGGCTGGAAGGAACGGTGGGTGTATGTCGAGGTCCCAGATGATTATCCGTTGCCTCGGTCTTTTGAGCACCATGTTAACTTGCGGTGCGAGAGCAAAGGGGAGCGTGAGAAGATGATCCCCAAGGGCAAGAATAAGATGGACGCCGGAATGTCTATCTTAATGAGGACGAGAAGCGAGCACAAGCTTTTCGAGGTCGATGATGATGGGGCGCCGAAGGTTTGGTTGCCCCCGACGCAAGTCATCCAGATGGATGAGCCGCTTTGCCACGTCGGCCTCATACCGGCCCTAGCACGGGGTGAGTGGGGTCGGTGTGAGGCCCATTTCTGCTTTAATGTTTTTCGTTGTTTGTTTCTTGACATGTCCCTTTGTCTAAGTTTTGCTTTGTTTCTTTTACAGAGCACTTTGGTCCCGAATTGTCTGAGCAACTCCTCGAGAAGATGGGGCTGGACAAAGACGGAAACGTTAAGGAGAAGAATCAAGGTCGATGTGCATGACCGCCGTCCGTCGCCATCGACCTCCTGAAGGGCTTGGACGATACGGCGGCCCAGGCCAAGGTAGCTGCTGCCATTCCTCGCCGGGTCCGAAAAGCCAAGTCTACGGCGGCGACGGTGTCAACCTCTGTTCCGCCTCCACCCGAGGTGGAGGTCGTTGACATTGTCGATGGAGAGGATTCCGATCTTTGAGGATCTCCGCTTAGGCGTAAGAGGAAAAGATCTACCCATGCCACCGATGCTTCGTCTTCCGTCGCTCATGTTAATGCCGCCGAGAAAACGGATCAATCGGCCAAGAAGAGCAAGCCCTCCGGTGACAGTCTAACTTGCGGCTCGGTTTAGCCGGCTCATTAGATATACCGATGACCGCTCTCTCGTATGTCCATGAACGTTGACGTGGACTCTTTGGTTGAATTTTTGTAGATCAACCGGCGCATCTGTCCCAATTGCGAGTGGCGAGTTGAGAAGAGGCCTGTGCAGACGGCGGGAAAAAATGTCGACTCCGTACTCGCGTCGATATCCAACGACCGGCTCATAGCGGAGGGTACAAAGCTGAGCAAGAAGGTTGGGATTTGGTCCGATCTGGTCGGCTCTCGTATTAGGGAGCAAGAAAAGGCCTTGGCCGATACGGGACCGTTGATAGAGCAGCTGAGGCTCGATGTTGTTGCCGCAAAGGGGGTGGCCGGGAAGGCTAAGCATGACCTCCTTGCCGCACAAGCGCGGGTCGAGGAAATTGAGAAGCTGCTGTCGGCCGAGAAGGCCAAGGTAGAGGCTGCTGATTCTGCCGCCGCCAAGTTGAAGGAGGAACGGGACAGGTACAAGGGCGGCTACGACGTTGTTGTCGCCCAAAGGGAGGAGTCGAAAAGGGCGTATCGGCTCCAAGCTGAGTCGCATAGGGAGACTAGTGCTATCCTTGCCCAAAGGGAGAAGGATATTGAGACACTTCAAAACACGCTTCTCCCACGCATGTGTGCTCAGTATAGGGACCTGACCGAAGAAGCTTTCAGGGAGGTGGTAGATGAGGTCTATCCGGATGGCTCCTTTCGGTGGACAAAATTTGACGAGCTGTTCGATGATAGGCTCGAAGCTAAAGAGAAGGCTGCGGCGGATAAGGCTGCCGAGGATGCGAGGGCCAAGAAGGAGGAGGAGGCGACCGCTGCAAAGGCGGCCCTTGCAGAGAAGACGAGGGCGGCCGAGGAGGAGTCTCTGCTGGGCGAAGGCGGTGAGGATGCTAAGGTCGCTAAGAAAGCCGAGGATGCTAAGGCGCCCGGAGCGCATCTAAGTCGCTCAACGAGGGTAACGCTGGCGATGGCGGTAAGGGCAAGCGAAAGAACAGCATAGGGAGACGGGCGGTCGTCACCAGGCTCACCCGGCGTCTCGGATAGCTTCAGCTATTCGGGGGCCAACTATTAAGCCTTTTCTCCCTGCCATCCTTTTGGCGCTTCAAAGAACCAGTCCGTAACCTTTTGCTTTACTTTTCCTTGTATTTTGTAAAACCTTGGTAGGTAGAGTCTTGGCTTATCCCAAAGGGGACGGCCGTCGTCTGTGTTTCTCCTTCTTGTAACTCGTTACCTTTTCCTTAATGAGATTTTGCTTGCTTTGCCTCTGGCTTGGCCGAGGCCTTTTGATTTACTCCTTCACTTGTCTTCTTGCGTTAATTAATTGAGCGCTTTTCGTTGTTACCTTTGGCTTCAGCCGAGGCAGTTTAGAATGCGTGTCTCAACTGTGTTTAACGTTTTTAAACTCGGTCTTAATTTGCCGAGGGCAGTTGCGTTAATTAATTGAGCGCTTTTCGTTTTTACCTTCGGCTTGGCCGAGGCAGTTAGAATGCGTATCTCAACTGTGTTTAACGTCTTTAAACTCGGTCTTAATTTGCCGAGGCGATTCGTTAATTAATTGAGCGCTTTTCGTTTTTACCTTCGGCTTGGCCGAGGCAGTTAGAATGCGTATCTCAACTGTGTTTAACGTCTTTAAACTCGGTCTTAATTTGCCGAGGGCAGTTGCGTTAATTAATTGAGCGCTTCATCGTTTTTACCTTCGGCTTGGCCGAGGCAGTTGGAATGCGTATCTCAACTGTGTTTAACGTCTTTAAACTCGGTCTTAATTTGCCGAGGGCAGTCGCGTTTCACTCGTCTCTTCCCGGCCAATTACCGGGGCAACGGAGTTTACGTTTTGACCGCCGTTGAACATATGTTAGCATATCGGCTCGTCCCCCGTCACTCCGTTAAAGGCCGGGATGATCGGTGATCGAGGTTTTAGCGCCGTCTGCTTTGTGTACATATGTTTAGTATGCCTTCTGATTGGGGTGGATTAACACTTTGATGAAAAACTTGGATGATTCCTCATTAGATATGAATATGCATTGGGGTGCCAACAATTGTTTTGGGCAACTCTGTTTATACAAAGTATTTTAAAGATTGTCGTGTTCCAATGGCTCATCAAAGGTATATCTCCCATGTCCGTCACCCGTATGTACCCGCCTCATTTCTTCAACTACCTTGTAGGGACCCTCCCGATTGGCCGTCAACTTGCCATGGATGCTTCCTTTGTTGGTGGCAAATGACTTCCTTAGGACCAGATCTCCTACTTTTAAGTCCCTTTTGTGGACTCTTCGGTTGTAGGCCCTTTTCATTCGGCTCGATATATCTTTGCTAAGTTGAGGCGTGCCGTATCTCGGCTTTCTTCGACCAGGTCCAGGGAGGTTCTTAGGCCTTCCTCGTTTTCATCCGGTTAAAAGTGGCCGTTCGAATGTTGGCACCGTTGCTTCAATCGGCGGGATCGCGCTTTAACCCGTAGACTAGGTGAAAAGGACTGTTCCCCGTTGCTTCTTTCTCCGTGGTCCGGAGGGACCATAGAACGCCGGGTAGCTCATCGGCCCATCTTCCCTTGAGGTCTTCAACTGTCTTCTTCAAGCCGTTGAGGATCGTTTTATTAGGCTTCCGCCTCACTTTGTCCGTTGCTGCGGGGTGGCGGGACGGAGGAGTATGCAAATTTGATGCCGAGTTCTTCCAACCAGCTCATTATTGTGTCACTCCAAAATTCTCGGCCATGGTCGAACACCATGACTTGGGGTAACCCAAAACGAGTTATGACATTTTCCCAGATCACCTTTCTTACGGCCGCCGCGCTTTGCAGTGCGCGCCACGGCCTCAACCCATTTGGTGAAGTAGTCGACGGCGACTATTAGGAACTTTCTTCCTCCGGATGCCGTTGGGAATGGCCCTAGTAGATCCATTCCCCACTGTGCAAAGGGAAGGGGATTAAGCACTTTGCGGGTCTCGGGAAGGTGCGTGTATCACCGGAGCGTGCATCCGACAACCGTTGCATTTTCTCGGTTTTGTTTCGGAATCCTCAAGCATGGTGGGCCATAAGTAGCCGGCTCGGAGAGCTTTGTGGGCTAGTGTTCTTGCCCCATGTGATGACCACGGATGCCTTCGTGTATTTACAAGATTAGCTCGCATCGGTTGGACCGACACACTTCAAGAGTGGCCTTGTCACGGACCTCCTGTATAACTCTCCTTCAAATACCAAGTACCTTGCTGCGATCCTCTTTATCTTTTGTAAGAGATTGCGGTCCTCCCAGAACTCATTTGTCGGTTTGAACCTCTTTATCGGAGTCATCCATGTCGTCTCGGCTTCCACGTCGCACACCATGCCGATGGTTTCGTCAATGCTTTTAGCGTTCCCGATGTCCACTAGCACGGTGCGGTGATATTCTTTATGGTTGAACGCCGCTTTGAGAGAGCGTCGGCCCGTTGTTCTCGGACACAGGGATGTGTCGCATTTTGAATGACTTCAATTTTGAGGTCTCGGCTTTTACCTTTTCCGGTATCTTACCATCCCATCGTCCCGAAGCCAGACTCTCCTTCGTATTGGTTAGTCACCAAGAGAGAGTCTGTTTTCAAAGTGATGTGTTACCCGGCGGCTCTGGCTAACTCAACTCCGGTTATCACTGCCTCATATTCGGATTCGTTGTTTGAGGTCGAGAAGGTAAACTTCAAAGCGTACTCGAACTCGTCCCCGTTTGGGCTGATGATAAGGATGCCGGCTCCTGAGCCGTTCGCTGTGGAGGATCCATCGGTATATACCTCCCACATGCCTGGGCACGATTCTTCCTGATATGTGCACTCGGCCAAGAAGTCTGCCAGCGCCTGCCCCTTTATCGAAGGCCTTGGTTTGTATTGAATGCCGAAGCCAGATAGCTCCACTGCCCATTTGATAAGTCTGCCTGATTGTTCGAATTTTTCCAGTGTTTTCTCCAACGGCTGGTCGGTTAAGACCGTCATGGGATGTGCGTCGAAGTAGGGTTTCAACTTCCTTGCGGCAACAACCACGGCAAAGGCTGCTTTTTCAATCAGCGGGTAGTTTCTCTCGGCAGGCAACGATGTATGGTGATAAAGTAGATTGGTCTTTCTTGTTTTCTTCTTCTCGACGATTACGGACCGACCGTGGCCGAGGTTCTTGCTAGATATAGATATAGTGTTTCCCCAGCGTCGGGCAGGACGGGTCGGGTGAGTTTGCGAGATGGGCCTTCGATTGTTTGAAAGCCGTGCTCTGTTCCTCCCCCAGCCAGAAGTCCTTATTCCCCTTTAGCACTTTGAAGAATGGGGTGCTCTTGTCGGCTGACCGAGAGATAAATCGGGCAAGGGCCGCCATCCTCCCGGTCGATATCATGACCTCTTTGCGATTCCTCGGCTCCGGCAGGTCTAGAATTGCTCGCACTTTCTCTGGATTGGCATCAATTCCCCGGCGCCGACAAGCACGCCGAGGAATTTGCTTGGCCCGACACCGAAGTTGCACTTTGTCGGGTTAAGCTTCATCTTGTATTTCCTTAGTGAACAAAATGTCTCGTGTAAATCGGCTAAGTGCTCGCCGTCAGACTTGCTCTTGACAATAGCATCGTCGACGTAGGCCTCAATGTTTCGCCCTTTTTGATTTTGGAATATTTTGTCCACCAGTCTTGTGTAAGTCGCGCCGGCATTTTTCAAACCAAACGGCATCATTTTGTACATGTAGGTGCCGTGTATGGTGATGAATGCGCATTTAGGCATGTCTTCCTCTCGCCATGAATACCGATGGTATCCTGAAAAGGCGTCGAGCGAGCTCGGATTGTGTAGCCTGCCGTTGCGTCTATTAAGCTATCTATCCGAGGCAAGGGGTAGCAATCTTTCGGGCATGCTTTATTAAGTTGCGTAAAATCAACACACATCCTCCACCCCCCCGATGACTTTTTAACCATTACAACATTAGCTAGCCATTCGAGTGCGTACAAGGGATGATAAAGCCTGCATCTAACAACTTATCAACCTCGGCCTTGATGGCATCTTCCTTTTCGGCCGAGGAGTTTCTCACCCTCTCGCTTCACGGGGCGAGCGCCGGGTAGTACGTTCGACTTGTGAACGATGACTTCTCGGCTTACACCTGGCATCTCGGCGGTGAGTACGCAAAGACGTCTTTGTTCTTTCTCGGCGGTCTAGGAGACCGGCCCGAATTTTGGTTCCAGGCCGACACCGACGGTCACGGTGCGTCCTGGATCAATCTCTATCTGTTCGGTCTCAGCCCCTTCGACCATGGCGACGTGATTGGTGCTCATCGGTTCGTCCTCCTGTCTTAAGGATGGGTTCTTCCCTTTTTCCTCTTTCTTTGCCACTTTGAAGGATTGCATATTGCATCCTCTGGCCGATATTTGGACGTTGACCACCTCGTCTTTTTCGTTCTTTGAGACGAGTTTATGAACTTCCCCGCGGTCCGAGACATACATCAGTGTCAGGGCCCGGATGGACATTACAGCATCGGCCTCACTCAGGGTGACACGACCGATGAGAACGTTGTATGCGGATGAGCCGTCGATGACCACGAACTCGGACATCACATTCTTGGCCGCGTCGGACTGGCCGAACATCACTGGTAACTTGATAGACCCCGGGGGGACCAAGCTGCCGAGAAGGCATACAAGGGTTGGTGCACGGGCTAAGGTCCGCAATTTTCGGCCGAGCCCCGAAAGCACTCCCTGAACATGATGTTCGTGTAAGCACCCGTGTCAATCAGGCATCTCATTACCAGGTGGTTGGCTATGTCTAAGTGGACTACGAGTGGGTCGCTATGCGGGGCGATGATTCCTTCGTAGTCCTTCTTCCCAATAGTTATGTTCGGGATATTGGAAGCGCGGGCCGCTGTAGTGGGCACGAAGTTGACGGCTGATCTGACTCGTTCAGTGCCGCTTGTGCCCGTTAGCGGATCCGCCGTTCTCGTTTCCCCCGATGACAACATGAATTGTTCCTATTCGTTGAAAGACGGATTTTTATCGAGCCACCGGTGTTAGTCTTTTGGCCTCCGACACATATTTGCCGAGGCTCCTTTTCGGATCGGCTCCTCTATGGCATTCTTCAAATGCGGCGGTCGTTGGTTAAGTGACCGGTGTGGCCGTGGTACTCACAAAGATGGACTCGTGTCACCGTCCCCCAGGTTTGGGGGCCTTTCCCACTTCCTCGCCCCTCGTTTCGCTCGGGAGAAGACCTCGGCCCGATACGACCGGGGGGTGTGATCTTTGTACTTCTTATGGTAGTACGGACTGAACTCCCCGTCCGCCGGGTTACTGCTTCTGGCGGGTCTGTCGGTCCGCGACCTATTATTGTCACGGCGCCCTTCATCCGGCTTGTCCTCCCGGTGGCTCTTTCTTTCTGAGTGCCCGGCCTCGCCGTGGCCTACCCATATTTTGTGATAGTCTTCGACCTTAATGGCACAGTCGGCCAATTTCTGGCGGACTCAAGGCTCGAGCCACCGCACTTGATGAGCTCGTTTTCAAGTCCCCCGGGAGGCCTTTCATCGGTCGAAGGCCGCTAGTTCGCTGTTCAGCTCCCTAATCTGCTGAACCCTGGCATCGAACCTCTTCACATAGCTTCGGAGTGACTCGCCTCCCTCCTGCCTGATGGTCAGGAGATCCGATGTCTCAACGGCTCTCCTTTTATTGGTAGAGTACTGGGCCAAAAACGCGTCTCTTAGGTCGGAATAGGAGTATACCGACCCATCGGGCAGTCCCTTGTACCAGCTTTGCGCCATTCCAACCAAGGTCGTTGGGAAAACTCGGCACTGCACCTCGTCAGTTGCTCCCACACCGACATGTGAGACTCGAAAGCCTCGGCATGATCGGTTGGGTCGCCCTCTCCTTTGTATGATATGGACGGTAGCTTTAGCTTTGGCGGCACTGGGTTTCTAGGACATAGGCACCGAGGGGTCGTCGACCACGTGTCTAATGACACGCGGCGATCGGCTCCTCGCATCCCTAGTCCGGCCCCTCTCCCCGTGGCGGGAAGGGCTTCTTCTCCGACTCGGTGAGTCGGACTCCTTCTTCGACTGGTGGTGAGTCGGACTCCTTCTCCGACTCTGGTGAGTCGAACTCCTTTCGCTCGTCTGGGGCATGCCTCGTGGGTGTCGCGGCGACATCGTCCTTCCGCGAGTGCGGGAAGGGCTTAGTTCTACCACTGACACTCTGGGCTCCCCCGGCGTCTTGGTAGTCTCAGCCTCTCTTAGTGCTTCGTTCAGGTTTCTCGGAGTCACCTTTTGGGCCCTAGCTTCCTGGACGGGTCCCGCCGCTCTTATCGGTGTGACGGTGTGAGCCGGCGCAGACCGACAATCAAGTCCAGGAGTCGCCCGGCTTTGCTTTGCATCAACCACACGTCCCATGACGGTGACACAGTCGGCGGCGTGGCGTATCGGCATTATTGGCATCCCGGACTCCGGTTGAATTATCCGGCTGGTGGAGGGTTGCACAATTCCCAGTGTGGACGGTATCACCTGGGTGGAGGGGCTCTTCGGTTACGAACACCTCTTGTTCTTTTGACATCTTCTTAGCTTTTTTTGGGTGGGTTTTCTTCTTTCTTTTTTTTTTTTTTTTATATAGGGAATGACTAGCTTCTAGTATCTGTTTTTCCCCACAGACGGCGCCAATTGTTCCGGGTATGAATTCCGAAGCAGGTTTGTTTACCACGCTAGCTTTGTCGAATAATGCCTCTTCTAGCCTTGACTGCTCTCCTCGGCCTCTCCTGCAACAATGAGCGAATTGAGGGCTTGGCTTTGTGCCAAGCGTACTCACTCCGACGCTCAAGTCAGTGAACTTATTGTGATTAAGTAGTATGTAGCTCGCGGACGTGTATTGTAGAGAGATGAGAGAGATAATACCAATTTAAGTGGTTCTTAGGTTAGATTCTGGATCCCTTCCTCAATGAGGATTGAGGAGTATTTATAGACTTTCACCTTTTGTCACGTAGTGGCCAAGTGGGCCAAGTGGCGTAGCAGGTGGAAAGACTGATCTACCCTCGGCCGAGGGACCCATGGCAGGCCGGCGAGCCTGGTTGACTCCATGCCGAGGGTTCTTGGATATGAGTACGCGGGTATGTGCCCCGGCTGGTAGGTTGCCATGCCGAGACCCAGGCTGGCAGGCCGAAAGGATGCATCGGCTGGTATGTCTAAGTCATTGACTTGCTGTGGATATCTTTGACCTTGCTCAATCATGTTGACTTGGTCAGCGGTGCAGAATATGCCCCATCAAATATATATGATTAACGATTGTATGTGAATTAACACAAATATTACAAAAACACTGACACAAACAGATGGTGTCAAATATCGTTAACATAACTGCAATGGCCTCATCAACATCACGCTACCAAATTATGGCCTGAGCAACAAGAATGTGAAACATGGCACTGAAGCCGAATGAATATCCACTATCACTAAATATCCACTATCACTAAATACACAGCAAACGAAAAGCGAATTACACTTTGACGATACAACGTTAAAAAAATAGAAAAGTCAACCCCGTGAATTTCACGGGTCATAAAACTAGTTTATTTCAAAAGGCGATACAGAGTTAAAGTTTAACCGAGGAATTATGATCATATCTCACTACAAGAAAAAAGTCGTTCAGCGACCAACTGGAGCAACCATTTATTAATTAGTTGCTAATGAGCAACCAACTCAATATTGGTTGCGAATCAGCGACCAAAATGAATTTAGTTGCAGACTTTAGTTGCGAATTAGCAACTAACCATTATTTGGTCACTGCTTTGCAATCAAATTTTCGCCAGTTGCTAAAATTGGTAGCAAAATGTACTTCACTGTACATGTGTACTAACTAATACGGCAAATTATATCCTACACACAGGTGTATGGAGTAGTATACACCCATATTTAAAAAAAAAAAAAAAAAAAAGACAAAATTAACTACCCACTACACCACAACATCACTGTTTATTTTTTCTTTTTCTTTTTTTACAAATTACTTAATTTATCAAATTTAAAATTCTATCAAATTCAACAATTTTTCTTCTATTTGTACTCGAATTTATCAAGTTTATAGTTCGTAATCATATCTTCCATATCTTCTCTCGTATTGTTCCCATCAACTCCATCATCTTCTAAGACATATCGGTATTATTAAATTTCTTATTCAAGGTCAGATCTTCCTTTACTTTGCACCGAACATTTTTAGCTCTACATTCTTCATCACTGTCGTTGTTATTGGCACCAGCACTACATCATAAATCACGAACAAAAAGACATTTTCATACCATTCAGTTGTTGTATTCACACGCAAATTCATCTCATATTCACACCACACAACTTGTCATATTAATAAACTTCAATTAACTCATGCAAAAAAAACCCAATAAAAAACTATTAATTATTCGTATTCGCAAATGTTCTATATTCATACCATATGTATGTCATATTCATATTAATAACTATCATAGTAAAAAAGATTAAGTACCTAATTCACAATATGTTTATCAAATATTCACACCATCTATTATTCGTATTCATGGTTGTTCAATATTCACAGCATATGTATGTCAAATTCACGATAATGAATTATCATAGTCAGTGAACTTGATCACCTAATTCACAATGCGTTGATGACATATTCATCCATTATATCATTCATTTTCACAATTGTGCATATTCGCAACATTTATTAATCATATTCACACTAAAGAACTACCATAATCACGAAATTTGCTCACCAAATTCACAATAAGTTGATGACATATTCACACCAATATATCATTCATATTCACAATAGTTTATTTCATCTTCACAACATAAATGTGTAACATTTACACTAAATAACTATCTTACTCATCAAGAGTACCTCATTCACAGTAGATTTTGCACATATTCACACCATTTTTCATTCACATCTTCCGGCGGTTTGACATTCACAACATATATATGACATATTCACATTATTTTTGATAACTCGTTCAATTGATTACATATTCACAATTGATTGTTTAGATATTCAATATTCACAATCTACGGCTATACTCAACACATATTCACATTTCGTAGGTGTATAAGATAAATAATATAAAAAAAAAACCTCATAATCGTTTTAATCCTCCGCGACTTTTCATTGAAGGGTATCTTAAAATCAGCTAAAATAACAATTTAACAACGAATATTGACAAAGATACATAAATTTAAGTCAATTAACATTTAGGTTTTGGTGTAGTAGTTGAACATACCTGATCAGATGATTGAAAACACTAGAAATGCATAGATTTTTTTTTTTTTGATTTTGTGAATATAGGAAGGAAGGTTTAAACGATCAAAGAAATAGGTTTTTTTGGGTTTTGTAGTAACTGCTTTTGTGAGTAAAGAGTAAAATGAGGGAGTGGGGTGGGTGGTTTTCATATTTTAGGGGATATTCTTATTATTTGTTCTCTTTTTAAAGAAAAAAAGGATAAGGAGCATGTAGAACTATACTCCTGGGAGTATAGTATAAGAATTGAACTAATACACAAGTCAGAAGAGTAATAAACTACTAATAATAAGCTAGTTGGGCGGGATAAATTTTGTTTCGAAATTCGTTTTCCGCCAAAGCAGGAAACATCTCCAATTACTCCATATACCATTATAAACCAAAAATCAAGATCTAGGGTTTTTATACTTTCATCAATGTTCTAGCCGCACCCTTTTTTTCCCTTTTCTATCTTTCTTCACATTGTAAACAGATCTCACCAACTAAGCTCATCCTCTCTCCTTTACACCAAGTCTTGATTTGTTCATCCTTTCTATCATCTTAATCATGTCTCCTTCCAGTAACATCAAAGAAGAATTTAGCTGTCTTACAGAAATGGTTGAGAGATTGTGTTTATTACTTTACCTTTAAAAGTCAGCATCAAGCCTTGATATGATTCTGGGTTTGTCATTTAAAAGGTAAGAACATACTTTTCTTCATAACTGTTGATCTATTGTTGTTGGTTGATAGCTTTAATAATAATTTTATATAGTTTGTTGATTTGATTTTAGGTTGAAGGAGCTTGTTTCTTGTTGATTATAGCTCTGGGTTTGATTTTCAGCAATTTTAATTTGATATTTGTGTTTCACTTTTGCATTTTAGGGACATAAATGGATGTCGGTGAAGAATTCAAAGTTCAAAATAATCTTGTTGAAGAGCTTTAGGCCGAGACTTTTCTGAAGACATTGGGCGGCTAGATTTGCACTTTTCATGTTTCAAATTGAACAAATCTTGTAAATTCCAAGAGTATAATTGTTTTGGGCGAGAATAAAAAACATTATAGGAGTATCTATGTTTATATGAATTCTGGGCTTCAATATACATAAGAATCAATATACTTATGAACTCAACAATTTGTCAATGCGAGCAATGTGTTGACATGATGGTAAGCAGAGATATCTTTCTCAATTACCGGAATTGGAACCGGAACAACTTTTCCGTCCCTCAAATTGTAATAAAACAAGTCTATTGAACAAGAGGTCTTTCACATTTGTATAAACAAGAGGTCTCAAGACCCGAAAATCCGTGGAAAATATTGAAGAAGGAGTTTACGATGAGGGTAAATCCCAATGACAACTTTGTAACGTTGATTTAAGAAGCATACGAGAAAACAATGTCAGCCCAAGTTAAGGCTTCACTACTTTCGAGAGGAAAACAAGGTAGGCTTACCATGGACTTAGTTACAAGATTGACTACATGAAATTGGTCTATGTTAGGCGGTGTATGTTGGAGTAAGACTAAACCGTGATATGAGCCTCTAATCCGACACTCAAAGGGTGGCTTTGCTAATTCAGTCACTTGATATTCAGGATTGGTATCGCCGCTAGTCGGAGGCCTGATATAAAGAGCTACATTTTGTTGCTCAGGATGATCAACCAGGAAACCGTGAGTACGAGATAACGAAATTTGAAGGTGATTAGTGATAAAATAAGGGGAAGTGATGGTTTTACGCCAAACCCGACTAACAAACCTCATGTTTTCATAAAGGAGCTTAGCAGGAATGAGAAGCAATATGTTAAAGACCAATTCATCAGGAAAAGCGATAGAGTGAGCACCAACAAGTCGAATTGGACATGCATTGCGCAACATTATAATTCTTCCATTTACTCGATTTCACTACATGTGAATGCTATTTCTAATAAGTGAACTGAAATGAACGGAGGAGAGGAAATGTAAATTAAATCAAACAATCATATCAATCGATCTAATTATATAAATAATAAAATCCAAGGAACTCAACTAGCACTGTTAACTTACTATGGTATAAGGATTGCTACGCCCACCAAAACATAGAAACTACAAATCCACGAGATCAAATTTGGCAACACTCAATCCAAAGGCAATCCAATTTCGTCTCATTCTAATCAAATTTGGCAATCCAAACGCAAATCCACATAACATCCTTCTGAGATCAAAAATTTCGTCTTCTCCATCAAAACAGCAATTAGGATAATTTGTACGGAGCGAGTAATCAGTCTAACTCATATGCTCCTAAGAGTTCGACTTGACATCGTGAGGTACTCTCTACACACTCAAATAAAGTTTGGCAAAATTGAGATTTCACCAATTTATCACTACTTGGAGAACAAGGGACAGACCCGAAGAGAACAAGCTTCTCTAAAACCTTGGCACTTGTTAGCAACATTGTCACTATATCCAACACATTTTTGCCAAATCGATTGAAATCCCGATACAATTCAATACGTTTTACTTGTTGAAGTAACATAGACACGGCTTCTTGATTCCAAATCACCTTCTTATAGCCGCAAAGATGATTTAACACCAGAACCTCTAAATTGGGACAATGCATCATTTGTTGCTCAAGTATTGCTTGAAATATTACAAAGCTCGTTGATAATTTAAGACAATTCAATTCGGGCAACGTAGTACGCCAATTGATGAACCTAATCGGTGAGCCGGTCCTGAGCGTTAGCATCTTGAGATTGGAAACAGAAGCCAGCATTTGCATTAATAATAAGGAATTAGAACAATAATTTAATTGTTCCAATATCGGAGTATCGATAATAACATCACGGATAGACTTCCCTTCTAATTTTATATGTAATCGTTTTAAACTCTTGCTTGTAATTAAAACCACACTTTGATCTGGAGGAACATTAATCGACAAGGACAAGTCTTCAAGTGAAGGGCAACAACTTAAAAACCTTCCCAAATATTTATAATCGAACTCACGGAAATTAAATTTCTTGAGGTTTGGAAGAAGAATGGAATTAGGAAGTCTCCAAGCTACGGGGTCGCCGTAAAACCACAAATCAAGTGTTAGTAAGGAATGCATTCGAAAAACATTTGGCAGGTACAATTGACGAGCATCAAATTGATGGAAATCCCCAAAGCTGGCGAGCTTCATGTGTTGGACGTTACGATGAAAACGTAGTTGACGAGCCCATGTGTCGATGATTGGCCAGCAACGAGGTTCGTCGTAGTTGTAAGAGTGAATATCAAGACAAAATGTGTCGATAACGGGTGGCGCGAATAAGGTGAAGAGGTTATCAAGGATGGTCCAATATTCGTAAATATTGTAGGTAGGTTTGTCATATAATTTGTAATGTTGTTCGATGCGGAAACTATTAGTGGAAATAGTAACGACGGTGTCGCGAAGAGGGTCAAGGTGAGAGATAATGTTGGAGATGATGTCGTCGTGAACAGAACTCCATCTATGGTCTCGTTCCGGTTCCATAGTTGAATGTCTACGGCACGGAAACTAGGGTTTATGGTAACCTAATACTCCGTATTTAATACTTGTATTTGCTATGGATGACTATGCCTATAAATCCTAACAAGTAACAACTCGTATATTTTGATTGGCCCACAAATTCTAAACAAGCTCATGTTTTTTTTTTTAACTTAATTTCACTTCTTATGATTCAGTTTATGATTAAGTTGAGTTCAATTTAGCCAGTTTTAGTCCAAAAAAAAACTAGGCCTAACCGCCTAAGACGGTCTTACACTGTGAGACGGTCCTTATCTAGAAAAAAATAATTCATTTATTACTATCAATAAAAGAGTGATTTTTATATAAATGGACCGTCCTATACCGTGAGACCGTCTCATAAAATAATTTGCGGTTTGATTGGATGAATGAGAAGAGCGATAGATTATTATCGTACTAAACCCGATGTAGAATTGTAGAGCTAAGAGAGTCACGGCCTGCGACGATGATAGGAAAACACACACAACAATTTAAGTAAAAGTGATAAAAAGATAGCATAATAGCATAGTAAATTTGTTTTACGCGAAATAAAAGAGCAAACACCATAACTTGATCGGTAAAACTGAGGTTTGGCCAAGTAAATACTAAGAGGGTGCAAATTTTGTGAATATATTGATCATGGTACCAGAGTTGCGAGTATACTTTGGTTTGGGTTTTATTATATTGTGGGACAGACGAGTAGCCAGGACTAGGAGCAGGCGTATCAGTTAGAGTGTCACTAAATCCAACATTTCTTTCCCAAAAAAGATCGACACTCCGATATATACAACTTTATGTGCTTCACATGCTCAACGGGTACAAATACGGCTTCTTGATTCCAAACCATCTTGTTAATCCTTTCAAGACGTAACTCTAAAACTTCTAACTTATTCGGACAATGTAGCATTAAACCTATCTTAAACCTATGGCTTTGAAAATTTCTGGCAAATATATAACATTCCCGTTGATAATATGGTATAAGAAGAATAATCCCATTGATAATATGGTATAAGAATAATCCCATTGATAAACTGGAGTACAATATTCAATGATTAGATAACGATTTTTATTGTTGCGTATGCAACGTACCGGTGACCAATTGGATTTACAGGCAAAGTCCTTTGACAAGCTAGTAGCCTAGTACATCATCGCATAAATTACATTGGTTACAATAAATTACGACCACATTTATTTCAAAAGGCGATGCATAGTACAAATTTAACCAAGGAATTATGATCATATCTGGGCAGCACATCTCAACAATTCGTCAATGCTAGCAATGTGTTGAAATGATGGTAAGCAGAGATATCTTTCTCAATTACCGGAACTGGAACCGGAACCGGAAACGGAACCGGCACAACTTTTCCGTCCCTCAAATTGTAATAAAACAAGTCTATTGGACGAAAACGGCTAAAAAACCAAAGCTTTTCATCATTTGTATAAACAAGAGGTCTCAAGGACCAATAACCCGTGGATTGAAAGTATTTTTCAACTTGACTACGGATGAGTCTAACATCAATGTCTATGATTTTGGTCCATGTACTAGATTTGAGGTCAGTTAACTCGTACAACTCCCACAAAACATAATCACTTCCAATTTTTAGGATATCACCAAACCAAGGCCTGTTTGTAAACATATGATCCAATACCGAGGACGATGAATACGTGGGATAGTATTTGGTGTAGCGGACGTAGTAAACCGGTAAAATATTTCGGTGTCAACATCGAGGGCACAACCATAGGGAAAACGACAACAACTCCAATAAACAATCCCTCCAACACTTGTAGAAGTAGGATAAGTTATGCGACTACTAGAAGTCGCACATATCTGGTCCAGGCCTTGTAGCTCAAGTTTTCGCCAATATTGGTCAATGCCAACTGTACAAACCCAAACCTGTAGTGGAAAATATTGAAGAAGGTGTTTACCGTGAAGCTGAATCCCAATCACAACTTTGTAACGGTTGATTGATGAAGCATACGAGAAAGCAATGCTAGCCCAAGTTAAGTCAAAGTATTTCGGAGAGAGGTTGGCAAACAGAGGAAAAGAAGGTACGCTTACTATAGATTGGCTACATAAAATCGGTCTATGTTAACTGGATGATGGAGCAAGACTAAACCATGATATGAGCCTCTAATCCGACAGTCAAAGGCCGGCTTTGCTAATTCAGTCACTTGAAATTCAGTATTGGTATCGCCGCTAGTCGGAGGCTTGATATAAAGGGCTGCATTATTTTGGTGGCAAGGAAAATCAACCAGGAGACCATGAGTATGATGAGCTGACGAAATTTGAAGGTGATTAGTGATAAAACAAGGAGAAGTGATGGTTTGACGCCAAACCCGACTAACAAACCTCATGTTTTCATGAAGGAGTTTAGCAGGAATGAGAAGCAGGATTGTATAGATCAGTTCTTCAGGAAGTCCACAAGAGTGAGCACAAGCAACAAGTGTTTTATTCCTAGCGCTTTTGTGACCAACAAGTTGTTTTGGACATTTATTTTGTATGTCATGTTCCTTTTCGCCAATAGAGCCCTGGAAAAAACACATTTCACGACATCACACTTGACCGATTTATTAATAATAAAATTCAAGTATTCCTCCGTCCCGGTCAATTGTCATTTGATAATTGACCCCCTCTTCTTCTTTCCTTGGTCTTTATGCCAAAATCAAAGGATAACAATTGACCGGGATGGAGGAAGATCCCAAAAGCAATCGGAAGATGGTCAGTCACAAATCGAAAACACAAAAGAAAGCATCAACAGGTGAAATAATGGATTAGAGTAAAGAGGAATTATACCTGAGTAGAAGAGCACAAGTAGCAATTGCGCTTCGATCGAGTGTTGTACTTGTGATTGTGATTGTGGATTTTGGGCGTCGCCATTCTTCTTCGTATATTGCATTTCCCTTTTTGTTCCCTTTGGACTTTTTATTGTCCTGAAAACCCTAATTTATTTTGAAGAAGGGCGGGTAAATATTATTTTGCTTGAGTTTGCTTTGTGTGTTAAAATTAATCATGTCTCAAACCAATTATTTATCTTTAATTAAAATATTTTCGAAAAAGGTAAATAATTGAACGGAACAAAGAGAGTAGTTTAACATTGAATTAATTTGGTGTCTAGTACTGTTGGAGCGAGCTGCATATATGTATTACTCCATCTGTCCCCATCATTTGCTTACCTATCTCATATTAAGGTTTCTCATTTTTTGGTTTGCCTTTCTAAATTTTGAATGCTTTTGATGAATAAATTGATCATCCACTTCTCTAATAAATCTAATTGTCATCCAATAATTATAGCCATAAATGATCCTCTCATCTTGGTGACAAAAGTAAAGGTAAATTTGTCCCTAAAGCCATTGCAAGCCGCACTTTAAATTGCAGATCTTTTCTGGGGACTTCTTTTGCTCTAACATTTCACTATGGTTTTGCTTTATTATATGCTTCCACAATCGACCATTACAAAGTCGTTTTTCTGCTTCGCAATCTTCATACATCCATTGATAAGGTTAATCCCCTACAGGTATGGGTATTTACCCTTGGCATTAATCAACATTGGCGAAAATTTGATCTTCAAGGCATAGATATTAGTAACCCTGTGAGTTCTCCATTGGGAGGGAGTCCCAAGATCGATTTTATATTTTAATACGCCCCTCACACGAATGCCCAATTGAAGTGTGGATGCAACTACATGGCTCCGCATACCTTGTGCTTAATATTCTACTTTAGAAATTGGGGGTCGGTGAGATTTGAACTCGTGACCTTTTAGTCTAAGTCTGGTGTTGTCCTATATAAAGTTGAACATCTTCACAATATATGAGAGTTGTATGAGTTTAACCGACCTAAAATCCAGTGAATGGACGAAAATCATAGACATTGACATTACAGTCCTCCGAAGTAAACTTGAAAAATACTACTCGTATAATCCTCGGGCTTCTCGGGTTTTGAGTCCCGTTGACATTACAGTAATTGACAATGGTTATCTCGTTTTACTTAATATCTACGGGTCTGCATAAACCCGTCTAGCATAAGTATTTGTAAAACTAAACTTCTACTGCAGAACCATTATTGTGCTGTCTATCCAACATTCGGCAAAATCACAAATCCTATACATTCGGCAATGATCATTTCACTTGGGAAAAATGATTTCATAAATTTTGATGATTGGGAAAAATGATTACAACATTCAACGATTAGATATCGATAAGATAATACAAGTTACATCTTCTCATAAATTACATAAACCGGGAAAAAGTTTAACGGAGGAATTATGATAATATTTGGGCAGCACAACTCAACAATTCGTCAATGGTAGCAATGTGTTGACATGATGGTAAGCAGGGATAGCTTTCCCGTTCACCGGAACCGGCATAACATTTTCCTCCCTCGGATGGTAATAAAATATGTCTATTGAAGAGTAACAGCTAAGAAACCAGAGCTTTTCATCATTTGTATAAACAAGAGGTGTCAAGGACCAAAAATCCCTAGTTTTATAGTATTTCTCAATTTGACTACGAATGACGCTAAGGTCAATGTCTATTGATTTTGGTCCATTTACTAGATTCGAGGTCAGTTAACTCGTACAACTCCCACAAAACATAATGACCAACAAATTCAAATTTATAGGATATCACCAAACCAAGCCCTGTTTGTAAACATATAATCCAATAATTTGGATCATTAATCTGTGGGATAGTATTTGGTCTAGGGAACATAGTAAAACGGTAGAATATCTCGGTGTCGACATCTAGGGCACAACCATAGGGAAAACTACGACTACTCCAATAAACAATCCCTCCAACACTTCTAGGAGTATTGAAAGGTATGCGACTACAAGTGCCATATATCTCGTCTATGCCACGTAGCCTAAGTTTCCGCCAATATTGGTCAACGCCGACAGTACAAACCCAAACCCGTGGTCGAGAATATTGAAAAAGTTGTTTAGAATGAGGGTGAATCCCAATCACAACTTTGTAACGGTTGATTGAAGAAGCATACGAGAAAGCAACGCCAGCCAAACTTAAGGCAACGCTTTTCGGAGAGAGGTTGGCAAGCCGACGAAAACAAGGTAGGCTTACTATGGATTTAGTGACAAGATTAACTACATGAAATTGGTCTAGGTTAAGTTCATCTTGGAGTAAGACTAAACCATGATACGAGCCTCTAATCCGAGACTGAAAGGGTGGCTTTGCTAATTCAGTTAATTGAAATTCGGGATTGGTATAGCCACTAATCGGAGGCTTGATATAAAGGGCTACATTTGGTTTCTCGGGATGATCAACCAAGATGTTAACAATATTCCCACAAATCAAATCAAATATTCATAGTCAATCACAATAGCTGTCAAATATATGTAAATATAGCAAAGACTTTATTACTCCTCTAATTGTATCAATCAGCTGATTGTATATAGGCTCCTCTCCTAAAATAGCTTACCTTGTTCTACTATAAATATGTACCTCACTTGTCAATAAAAATCACATCTTTCATTCATCTAAAACCTACTGTCTTATATGGTATCAAATAGTCTACATCGATCCAACTATCTCCGACCCAAACGCAACTCCTTCAAACGTTCAAAACACCAACTCCCTCACCCGTCCTTTACCATGGCCACCACTCAAACCGAATCAACCATTCCCAACCCCCATGATGCCGCGACCCTTGACGGCACCAAACCTAAACCACGTTGTCAAACTAAACTCCCAAAACTATACCACATGGAGATTTCAACTTACCAATATCTTATTTGGATTAAGCCCATTAGGCTTCCTCGACGGCACACAACCCGCGCCGCCACACCATTGTCGATGCTAACAACCAGGAATCACCAAACCCAGCCTATATGTCTTGGTTGAAACAAGACGGGCTCATACTAGGTGCCCTTATGGGTACCATAACCTCGCCCTTCAAACCTTAATTGTTAGGGCCAAATCCATGAAAGAAGCTTGGGACATACTTGCCCAAACCTATGCTAATCCCTCGCGCATTCACATACAACAAATAAAAACCAAATTCGACTCAATTTCCAAAACCACAGACCAAACAATTACCGAGTATATTCACTCGATAAAAGCTTGCGTGGATCAATTAGCTCTTATGGGCAAAATTCTTGATCCCGAAGACGTAATTTCGAGAGTCCTTAATGGCCTCGATTACGAACTCTATAAATCAGTTATTGACCAAGTTCGAGCCCGCGACACACCAATCCCGTTCGAAGTGCTCCATGAAAAATTGTTACAGCAAGAATTGCTCATTCAACATAACCCATCCACCAATCAAAACCATTACCAACCTTCTGCCAACCCTGCTTTCAAAAACCAAAATCAACAACGTTTCACCAATCGCTCCACCAATACCTATAACCACCAGTCCCAGTCCGTTGCTCCACCACACCACCAATCCAACCCACGACCATTCAAAGGAAGGTGCCAATGGTGCCGCGAAACAGGCCATGTTATTGCTCACTGCCCCATCTTCCGCAAGCTCTTTCCCCACATCACCTTCCCTGCCCCACCACCAAATCGCTACCACCAACCTTCTCCTCAAGCCCATGCCGCAGCCATACCCGCTGGTTACTCGGCACCTAACCCAAATTACCTACTGGATAGCGGTGCAAGTCACCATGTGACTCACGACCTCGATACACTCGCTTTCCATTCACCATATTCCGGCCTCGATGAGCTCCTGATAGGAGATGGTTCCGCCTCCCCATCGCCAACACAAAAACTCAATCTCAATGGTATTAATTTATTTAACGTCCTTCACGTTCTGAAAATATCGCGTAATATTATTTCGATATCTCAACTGTGTCGAGACAATAAAGCCTATGTCATATTCTCACAAAATTGTTTCTTTGTTAAGGCGTGGCAACGGAACCACGCTTCTCCGGGGGCCGAGTTAGAGACGGAATTTATGAGTGGTGTCCTCCGCAACCACGAGCCTACAACGCCACCACAGGAACCACTCCGCTGTCCTTACATCATAGGCTAGGTCACCCCTCTTATGATGTAATGAAAATTATCAATAAAGATTTGAATTTTTCTATTAGTAACTTTGAACACTGTGCATCGTGCAACATCACAAAAAGCAAGAAATTACCGTTTTCGCTTTCTTCATTTCGAACTACTGACTCGTTACAACTAATGTTTTCGGACCTTTGGACGAGTCCAGTACCTTCGTTTGATCACTACAAGTATTATGTTATATTCGTCGATCATTTTAGTAAGTATATTTGGATGTATCCGCTTAAAAGAAAATCCGACACAAACCAAGTTTTTCTACAGTTTAAAGCCATTGTCGAAAAACACTTTGATAAACCAATTAAACATTTCTTTTCCGATAACGGAGGAGAATATGTTAAATTAAATACTACTCTCCTTAATAACGGAATTTCACACTCAACGTCCCCACCACATACTCCCGAACACAACGGATATGCCGAAAGACGACATCGTCATATAGTAGAAACGGGTCTTGCTCTCCTTAAACATGCTAATCTACCCACCAAGTACTGGCCATTTGCGTTTAGTACCGCCACCTACCTTATAAATCGACTTCCCACTCGATCACTAAAAGGTAAGTCACCATATCTTGTACTTCATAATAAACAACTGGACTATACAAACCTTCATAATTTTGGCTGCTTATGTTACCCTTGGTTAAGGCCTTACACCAAACACAAGCTGGAAGACCGCTCCATTCCATGCATATTTGTTGGTTACTCTACCACTCAAAGTGCCTTCCATTGTCTTGACCCAAAGACCCACCGTATCTACACCTCTCGCCATGTCAAATTTTACGATGACATATACCCTTTTACTACCGTATCAACCACTCCCTCGCAATCCCCTACCATCGACGAATGGACTACATTATCTCTCCATATTCTCCCCCCTACCACCTCCCCGCCACCAGTCACCTCACCCATTCGGTCCCAGCCATCACACCCCCAACCACCCGTCACCCTAGTCTACTCTCGTCGACCCACCTCTACACCCCATCCCTCTGTTGAGCCCTCCTCGACAACTCCTATCCCACCCGAACCCATTATTCCTTCCTCAACTGCCAACCCCATCGAACCCACTACCACCACTCATACAACGACCTCCACTGCCTCAAATCCCAGCTCCTCCCGTCCACAAACCAAACCGCCTCCACCGGACAAAACCATCACAACTCGTCTTGCTAATAATATTCGTAAGCCAAACCCAAAATATGCAAAACTCGCTCTTAAATCAACCTCACCTACCACCCTTCCCAACACAATAAAACAAGCTTTAGTACTCCCTCATTGGCGACAAGCCATGCAGGAAGAATACGATGCGCTAACCCGCAATAGAACGTGGACATTGGTTCCGCGCTCGACCGCTCACAATATTGTTGGTTGCAAATGGGTATTTAGAAACAAATTCAATCCCGATGGAACACTTAAGCAACACAAAGCTCGCCTAGTTGCAAAAGGGTTCCATCAAAGACCCGGTATTGACTACACAGAAACCTTCAGTCCAGTTATAAAACCCACCACAGTTCGTCTTATTCTTTCTCTAGCTGTAACCAAAAACTGGCCTCTACGACAACTTGATGTTAACAATGCCTTTCTCCAAGGCACTCTTACAGACAATGTTTTTATGACTCAACCACCCGGGTTTATTAATCAAAATAATCCCGACTTTGTTTGTAAATTAAATAAAGCAATTTATGGACTCAAACAAGCTCCTCGAGCCAGGTACACCGAACTTAAAACATATTTATCTTGATCGGTTTCAAACAATCTATTTCTGACCCCTCATTATTTATTTTACAAACACCTACAATCACTCTTTACATGCTCATTTATGTCGATGATATAATAATTACTGGACCTAATTCATCGCACCTCCAAACATTTATCACTAAGCTCTCTACTCGATTCTCATTAAAAGACCTTGGACCCCTATCTTATTTCCTAGGCATCGAAGTCACTCCGAACACACTCGGAATTCACCTAAGCCAATCGAAATATATTCATGACCTTCTAACCAAATACAAGATGGCCGATGCCAAACCAAATACAACACCCATGGCGACCTCTCCGCCACTTACTCGTGAAGACAACCACTCTATTCACGACCAGTCTAACTACCGAGCAATAGTAGGGAGCCTTCAATATTTATCCCTCACTAGGCCTGACATTGCCTTCTCGGTCAACCGCTTAGCTCAATTTCTTCATCATCCTACCTCCAATCACTGGGTAGCCCTCAAACGCCTCCTTCGTTATCTTCAAGGAACACAAACACACGGGATTCAACTGTATAAAGACACGCCTCTTTGCCTCCATGCCTACTGCGATGCCGATTTTGGTGGTGACAAAGACAATTACATATCTACTACCGGTTACATTGCCTATCTTGGAAGAAACCCAATTGCCTGGTCCTCCAAGAAACAAAAAGGAATTGCTCTCTCTACAACGGAAGCCGAGTTTCGTGCTATCGCCTCCGTCACAACGGAGACCCTGTGGCTTCGCAATCTCTTGTCCGAGCTGAATATCAAAATTCTCCAACCTCCTGCCATCTTCTGTGACAATATTTCCGCTACTCTCTACGCCAAAAATCCAGTCTTCCACTCGCGCATGAAGCACATGGCCATCTCCTTTCACTATGTCAAGCAACAACTCGAACTTGGTCAGATACGTATATCTCACATCGCAAGCAAAGACCAACTAGCTGACATCCTCACTAAGCCGCTGCACAAACAACAATTCCATGAACTACGGGACAAGCTTGGTCTTATCACAAGAATGTCCAACTTGAGGGGGCGTGTTAACAATATTCCCACAAATCAAATCAAATATTCATAGTCAATCACAATAGCTGTCAAATATATGTAAATATAGCAAAGACTTTATTACTCCTCTAATTGTATCAATCAGCTGATTGTATATAGGCTCCTCTCCTAAAATAGCTTACCTTGTTCTACTATAAATATGTACCTCACTTGTCAATAAAAATCACATCTTTCATTCATCTAAAACCTACTGTCTTATACAAGAGACCATGAGTACGAGCTGACGAAATTTCAAAGTTATTAGTGATAAACGAAGGGGAAGTGATGGTTTGACGCCAAACCCGACTAACAAACCTCATATTTTCATAAAGGAATTTAGCAGGAACAAGAAGCAGGATTGTATAGATCAGCTCTTCAGGAAGTTCAGAAGACTGAGCATAAGCAACTCCTCTTTTATTCTTAATGCTTTTGCGACCAATAAGACGTATAGAACATGTATTTTGTGTACTTTCACTAGTAAGAGGCTCTCGATTTTGTTGTATTTCATGTTCCTTTTCGCCAATAGAACCCTGGAAAATACACATTTCACGACATCACATTTCCTCGATTTAGTCCATTTGCCAAATTAAAATCAATCCAAAAACACAGTCTTTATATTCCTATTAATGTATGTATTAATAAAATCCAAGTATATATATGAGACTCAAAAAATATTTTCGCTCGAAAATGGTCAGTGGGAAATCGAAAACCAAAGCATCCACCAACGAATTAATCGATTAGAGGACAGAGGGGAGTTTATAATACCTGAATAGAAGAGCACAAGTAGCAATGGCGTTTCGATCGGGTGTCGTATTTGTGATTGTGATTGTGATTGTGTGTGGATTTTAATTTTGGGGGTTGCCATGGGGTTCCTCTTCAAGCCGTCTCCTTCGTCAAAACCCTATTTTATTTGAAAAAGTGGCGGGTAAACCGATTTGGGGTTTCTAGATTTTAAATTTTGAGTTGTGGTATAATTACGACATTTAAAATTAGGTTTTTCTAAAATGTATCCGTTTACATGTTAATAACCTTAATATGGTAAGATTAACAATATATTCTCACTGATTATATTAACAATGCGTTTATAGTTAAATATCTCATGAGAATATGTTGTCAATCTTACCATATTAAGGTTATTAACATGTGCCCTTATGACACATTTTAGAAAAACCGTTTAATATTTTACAAGTTTCATTATATTTTTCAACAAAATTAAAAAATAGTAACACAAATTCATTTAATTTGATTTCATCATCCGGTATTCATCTCTTTAGTTGGTGTAATTTAAGACCGTCTTAAGTTAAACTTCTTACTTCTTTTTATTTATCTTTTTATGCCGTTTTACAATAATGAAAAGTTCTAACATTATCTAGTAATGAGTAATGACAGTAACAATGTCCATCTTGTAAAGACATGGTAATTATTGATGGAAGTTAAATTATACATTAATCAATATAATTAATGCATATATTAAGAATTTATTTTCTCTTTTGGTTTCTTAAATATAACCCATGGGATAGTATTTATCATTACCCAAAATAATATTTGATCTTATAATAATACTTGTACCCGGCCCACCATAGATGATAAAGGGGGTATGAATATGAGTTTTGCTTGCTCAGTTTGGTCGCATGGTCGCCCCTATCACACGCATTGACATCCCTACATGAACTGTGCATATACTATATAGTGTTAACTTTTTATTGTACTAGTTGTCGCCGCGCCCTCCCGGGCGCGGAGCCCCAATTCGATTAAATCATTTATAAAAAAGACTAACTAAAATTATTTTGAGATACCGTGCGTTGTCGTATAGAATAGAATGTTAATTACTTTGTCAATTTGGTCTAAACCATTTATCAGACATATCGGGAATCTTACTCCACTATTTTGGGTGGTCAAATTCATATAGGATGACTTAGGGATTGGAACGTACAATTTTACAGCTGGGTCATGAATTTGGACAGTGAGCAGCACTGTAAAGTCATAATAAAGGCACGATGATGCATGTTATATAGGATTAAGATGGGACAAAGTAAGGAATGTGTAAGGACAAAAAGTAGGGTTTGTCTAGTAGTCATATGTTACTATCCGCTACACCCAGAAATTAACTGCTAGTTTTATTTCCAATACAACTTTCCGTACAACTGTTTTTGGGCTATTTAACCTGAAACCTTTCCTTCTTATGTTTGAAAGTGTGCACCCGTTACAAAAGTGTACCAGAAGTTGACAAGATAAGCATGAACTATTTTGTATTTAGATTAGAGACTTATGTTTGAGCACCCACTTGTTCTTTAAATGTGTTAGCCTATCTTCTTTAATATCTGCCCCATTTTTTTCAAAAAGCAGCAGCAGTGGCAACGACGTGCCGAGATTTTTTGTAACAAAATCAATAAGCACCAACCATTTACATAAATTCTGAAATTGCAGTAGCTATATTGCTCCAAACAGATCAATGTAGCAAATGATGAACTGACATACTCTATTAGACAAGTACCATACACACAATGCATATGAAGCATGTTTCTCTATAGTTACTAACATTTATCTAGAGATCCTTTACCCGTCAAAACAATTATGGATTTCGATTTTTTACTGGTAGAAGCATATCCTTAAAATGATTATAGGTGTCGCATAAGACCACAAATACACTGGCTCTGACTCTTGCGCCTTAGCCTAAATGAGTAGTGAGAACAACCCTGCCATCAAAACAGGTTACCCCAAGCCTTAGTTATCTTTTATGCATCTTCAAAGGTTTCTTGTAAGGCGAAGGTTTTACATTTAATACTGATAATGAGCCATAAATATATGTCCCTTCCTATGAGAATTTACATATGTTGACTTAGAAGGTTCGAGTCTTGTATAGAGAAACAAATCACTAAAGGGTACATTATTTTGGTGGCAAGGAAAATCAACCAGGAGACCATGAGTATTCGCTGACGAAATTTGGAGGTGATTAGTGATAAAACAAGGGGAAGTGATTTTATAGTTATATATATGTGATTTTATTTTTGAAAAAGTATTGAATATTAAATTTAAATAAGTGAAAGTAAAACTTACGTTAATTATAACTCATTCTCATTTACAAAACCAAAAACCAACTTATAATAAATCTATTTCGACATCTCATTACTAGTCTAAAGAACATCATTTGTTTCCAATTCAGCTTATTTCCCCACCGAATTCAACCATATATAATTCTCGCCATTTACCTTAAATTCAACTTGATTCCGTTTGGAGGTGTGTCCAAATACCATGGACACGGCTCAAAATACCATGGACACGTGTCGAAAACGTGCCCAAATAAAAGATGAAAGTTAGAAACGGCTTTACAAGTGTCCGACACGTTTTGACGTGTGTTCGACGAGTGTCGTGTCTGACACGGGTGTCCGACACGGGAACGCTGATTAGGAGGAGTGTCCGTGCAACCTAGACCACAGCGGCTTCACTAGTTCAGTCTTTTTTAAAATTTACACTAGCTATCCAAAATGGTAAAGATACAAGTCGCTAGGAATCTTAGCGGCATTACCTAAAAACTGGGGAAAAAAATGAAAGTGATGAGCCGATGACGTGAACCCATTAACCTCAAATCGAAACAACTCCAAAAGTCCAATTAATTTACTAAATAACTCTATATGGCAAAAAAAATCGATCTTCTAGCGATTTGTTTTGCTCTAACATTTCACTATGGTTTTGCTTTATCATATGCTTCCACAATCGACCATTAAAAAGTCGTTTTGTGCTTCGCAATCTTAGTACATCCATTGATAAGTTGAATCTCCCATGGGTATGGGTATGTACCCTTGGCATTGGCAGTGACAGAGCCAAGATTTAAGCTTGGGGGTGAAAAAATTTAAAGGGGGCGGATGGTAATATTATAAGGCACACTCGTTTTTTTTTTGAAAAATTTAACTAAAAACTTACTGATAGTGTCCTCACAACTTCGGAGAAATGGTCTCTCAATAGCGTTATTGAGAGACTTCTCACATAATGGGATGAGAGACCCACTAAATTTTTTTTTTCCTATTATGTCTCTCATTAAATTCGGTCTCTCATGAGACCTAGTGTAATGTCCTTTGGAAGGGAGTTCCATCTATTATGTTGTAGCATTGCTTTGTGTTTTAGGTTTTTTTCCTTTGTTGAACTTGTAGAGGAGTTACGGCAAGCTAATTAGGTTACCAGAAATGAATTTGAACTTTGAAGTATAGTGAGGTAAATACTCCGTAGCAATTTGAACTTGGAGAGTATATTCTATTTTATTCTTTTGGGAAATTCTACCTTATACTCCTTAATTTTTCAGTTACCTATGTTGTGCTTCTATTTTTTCTGAAATTGTATGATGTACCCATAAACTTTATAAATTAGTCATCATGATTCATGACCTTATTGAGTGTCTTTGCAAACCTAATTACTTCGTTAGCTGATCAATTAAATCACCTCCTTACTATTCAATTACTCATTAACCTACTTATTTACTTATTAGACCACTAAATTACTCGTTAGCCCACCTAATAGCATACGTGTCTAGCTAAGAATTCATAAAACTTCCATTATCATTATTTCATGTTTCGTAATAAAAATTTTTAATAGTAATTTGTGCTTTTAAAGCTGGTTTGTGATTTATAGAGCGAGAAAGGTGATATGAAATTAATGAGTCATAACCTAGGTTGAAGTACGATTATTTGAGGAGGTAAGAAATTAATGGAGAGTTGACATGTGACATGAAACATATAATGATTGATGGACGTCTCATGTGGTGCCTATGCTAACATAATACTTGAGTGTGTGTAGGGAACTATTGCAGGGCTCACCTTGTTTGAAGCTCGCTTTTTAGAGGAGAACGACCAACCGTGTTGCTGGCGCTATCACCCACTCCTCTATTTCGGATAATAGCATATTTTAATGATTGCTTTGAGTGGGTGTTTGCCCCCACCTTTTGTATTAAATCTAAAGTTAAGGGTAAGATAAGGTCATAAGGACACAAACTTTGCAATATTTTTCGATTAAGGACTCGAGCGTTTAAATTTTATAGTTAAGAAACTCAAACTAGCACCGTTAACTTACGGTGATATAAAGATTGCTACGCCCACCAAAACTTAGAAACTACAAATCAACGAGATCAAATTTGGCAACACTTAATCCAAAGGCAATCCAATTTCGTCTCATTCTAATCAAATTTGGCAACCCAAACGCAAATCCACATAACATCCTTCTGAGATCAAAAATTTCGTCTTCTCCATCAAAACAGCAATTAGGATAATTTGTACGGAGCGAGTAATCAGTCTAACTCATATGCTCCTAAGAATTCGACTTGACATCGTGAGGTACTCTCTACACACTCAAATAAAGTTTGGCAAAATTGAGATTTCACCAATTTATCACTACTACTAGGAGAACAAGGGACAGACCCAAAGAAAACAAGCTTCTCTAAAACCTTGGCACTTGTTAGCAACATTGTCACTATATCCAACACATTTTTGCCAAATCGATCGAAATCCCGATACAATTCAATACGTTTTACTTGTTGAAGTAAAATAGACACGACTTCTTGATTCCAAATCACCTTCTTATAGCCGCAAAGATGATTTAACACCAGAACCTCTAAATTGGGACAATGCATCAATTGTTGCACATGGTCGTGCTATGTGTAACGTGAATAGAGTCAGGCGTAATCTTTCAGACGATCCAAGCTGTCCACGGTGCCAAGCTAATGAGGAAACCATGGACCACGTACTCAGATATTGTCCAATCTCACGCGATATTTGGTCCTCTTTGGGTATCTCGAACTCGTCCTCCGCTTTTTACTTGTCTTCGTTTTCGGATTGGATTTCGTACAATGCTTCTAACAAAGTGCTCGTGGATATACAAGACTGGTCGATGAAATTTGCAATTACTTGTTGGTGGATTTGGAGGTGGCGAAATAATGTCGCTTTCGGCCGCCATAATGAGAATCCTCTTAACCCAATTGCTCTCCTCCATCAACAGTTCGAATCCTCCAAACATGCCTTCGACAAATACTCCCTTTTCATACCTTCACCTGGCTCCATTCGGAATGAGGTCTTTATTCGCTGGCACCCCCCACCTTTCGGCTGGTGCCTGTTGAATACGGATGGTGCGTCCAAAGGGAATCCGGGTCCTGCAGGTTGTGGTGGTATTTTTAGAGATGATACAGGTAACTTCATATCCGCTTTCTTCTTCTCTGGTGGAATTTGCACTTCGATGAGAGCGGAAATGCTCGCCTTACTGACAGGTCTCCTACGTGCGAAGGAGCTTCGTATAGACAAGCTTCTAGTTCACATGGATAATGTCACTTGTGTGAATTTGGTGTTGGAAGAACAACTTCTTAGCAACAGCCTTCGCCATCTTGTGACTCGATGTAGAGAATTAATTCAGGACCCAGGTTGGAAGGTCAAGCTTCTGCATGTGTATCGAGAGGCAAACAAAGCTAGTGACTGGCTAGCGAACCAAGGAGTCTCGTCGTCCACAACAGTGATCCACCTCGATGAACCTCCCGCGGCTCTCCGTTCTATTTTGCGTGAGGATATTATGGGTGTTACTACCCCTCGTCTAGTTCCTTAGTTATGGGCTTTGCCCTCTTATGTACCAAAAAAAAAAAAAAGTATTGCTTGAAATATTACAAAGCTCGTTGATAATTTAAGACAATTCAATTCAGGCAACGTAGTACGCCAATTGATGAACCTAATCGGTGAGCCGGTCCTAAGCGTTAGCATCTTGAGATTGGAAACAGAAGCCAGCATTTGCATTGATAATAAGGAATTAGAACAATAATTTAATTGTTCCAATATCGGAGTATCGATAATAACATCACGGATAGACTTCCCTTCTAATTTTATATGTAGTCGTTTTAAACTCTTGCTTGTAATTAATACCACACTTTGATCTGGAGGAACATTAATCGACAAGGACAAGTCTTCAAGTGACGGGCAACAACTTAAAAACCTTCCCAAATATTTATAATCAAACTCACGGAAATTAAATTTCTTGAGGTTTGGAAGAAGAATGGAATTAGGAAGTCTCCAAGCGACGGGGTCGCCATAAAACCACAAATCAAGTGTTAGTAAGGAATGCATCCTTACTCTTTAAAAAGAGAGAAGTTTGAGTACTGTAGCAATGAATAGTAACTGTAATGTATACCGTCGATCTCTTGCCTTCAATCTCATCCTTTTATTCTAAATTAACCTATCTTTCTCTCATTGCTTTACTTCTGCCTTTTCATCTTCCTCCTCATTCTCCATCCTACTCCACTGCTTCACCATCAACAACCCTCTTCTCATTCCGTCGCACGCCAATCGAAGCTTCATCTTCTTCGATCCTCAACCCCTGCTTCAACGGTTTACCGGCCGCGATCCGGTTCTCTAATCAAGATCTAGGTATTTAATTCTAATCTTAAATCCTAATATTTGTTGGTTTTTGGAAACTACTCTGGTTCCATTCTCGTTTAACTTATTGTTAAGTGGTAAACATGTTGCTGATAGTGCGCTGAAAGTCCTATATGCGTAGTTTTTGCTGGAGCTTAGGATCTCTTAGACACGATTTTAGAATGGAGTTGGGTTGATGTACTGTCATTATTATTACTGGCGTGAATAGTACTTATGCTGCTACTTTTGTGTTTGTTTGTTGATAGTAAAGGAGTATTATTACTGTTATTATTGTTGTTACTATGTTTTTTATTTTAATTTGTTGTTGTTATTATGGTCCTTATTGTTAACCGGATTTTTTGTTGGTATTACTTTAGTTGTTCTTATTCTTGTCGAAAGCAAAACATTCGGTTTCCGGGTCTGTGGCGCTCTTGCTTTGTGTTTGACTGCAGTTTCTTTAGTAGTAGTGTTGGTGTGTGCAATCATTTTTTGTTGTGCTGGTCCTTTTGGAGGTGTTGATGGGGCACCGCCCTGTGTTGCCTGACCAAACAAGTTTTTAATAAGTTCATAACCGTAGCTTTTTTATTGTCCTTAGCTGATTTGGAGGTTTAGCCCTCAAATTGCCCGACATGGTCATGTAGATTGCATATTGGCGCAGGGTTTTAAATTGTTGTGCACTCGTTGGTAGTTGTCCCTTGGGATAGTTGTTATGGCTGACCAATTAAGATTTCGCAGTGTGGTCATTTTATCTTTAACTGACGCACTGGCTGGTCATCCTAATTTGTTATTGTACTTTTCAGGTACACGTGGTACTAAGCTTTTGGCGCCTATAGACCTGTATGTATTCGTCTCCCGGGCTGTTTGTGTTGGGGCGTTGATGTATGTGATCTTTTAGTTTGCTTTCAAATTACTTTTGGCTTTGCTTTCGCAAAATACGTTCACAACTTTTGTCGCATGTTCAGGAGATCATGGTGTCTAGGATCTGCGCGCCTACAGACCCGTGGTGGTTTTGATCCTAATCTGCGCGCCTATAGACCTGGGGTGCTGGCTGTTGTCCAGGTTTTATTCCCGTCTCACTCTCGTAGTTATTCGTTGTTTCGGTTTGATGAGCTGTGTTAGTTTTGTTTTCGGCTGAGTGTTCATTTACTGTGTGTTGTGGATAGTTTCTTAAAATCGTTGGTATTTAGTGTTCAATTTCTCCCCCTTTTATCATCAAATCAAGGCTTTTGATTCTTTGTTGAGTTTATTATCACCTTATATTCTTTATTCAATCATGTTTTAGTTTGAGTTTCCTGGGTATTTCTCTCTTTGGATCTTGAATGCCCCTGTGTTATTTTTGGTCCGTTTACCCTAATTATTGTTTGTTATGTTGTTGTTTAAGTGCAGACCTTGTTAGTTCCTCAAGGTGGGAATGCTCTTGGGGCTGAAATTCCTCAAAGTGCTCTTAAAAGGTTAGTGAACTCGCAGTCTGTTTGTTGTCAAATTTGTTAGGTTTTTCGTTGGTACTGATTTCATTGTTTGGACAACATAGCTTTGTGGTCAGATTTTGAGGTTTTTTTCCTATTTTTTATTCTTCGAATTCCGCTTTATTGGTGTTAATTTGTTTGTGTTTTCTCGAATGACGATGTACTGTTGTGTTATGTATACTAATCTGCTTTATTTGTGTTATTTTATTCTGATCTTTGTTGGACAACCTTCTACATTTATTGATTATATATGAGATTTTCCGTTGGTGGTGGCAGTTATTGCTGGGATGGCGAAAGTTGCCCCAAAGTTCAGCCCGTTGGTTATTAAGCTCGTTTAGTGCGCTGAAAGAGAGTAATTGTTTTCTGCTTTCATAACCGTTTATTATTAAGCTCGTTTGTTATCTTTGGATGGTTTACCTCCCCTTATTGTTTACTATGTTATCCTTCATATACAGGGTTTGTTAGTTCCTCAGGATGGAGACTTGGAAATGCTCCCGAGTGCTGAAATTGCTTGTAGTTCTTTTAAAAGGTTAGTGAACTGGGAGGGTGTTTATTGGCAAATTTGCTGTTTTGTTTGGTGGTTTATGTATTAACGCTTTACGGTATCGTTTAGTGTTTTTCTAATCATTCATTATTAACCCCGCTTGTATCTTGGGTCCGTTTACCCCGCATATTGTTTATTATGTTGTCCTTTAAATTCAGTGTTTGTTTGTTCGTCAGGATGGATTCATGGAAAAGTCAACTCCCTGGTCTTAGGTTAATTCGGGCACATTACTGGTTCTTAGGAGCAGGTTTTCTACTTTACATTTGCAAACTACCTTCCCACATGCATTTAGTTTTTTCAGAGTCGTATCTTAAAGCTGATTAGAAATTCACTATTTGATTCTTATTTTATTTACTTTTAAAACTGTAATTAGCTGCACCATGTCTTTGAATGATCTTCCCTAATGTCTATCTATTTGGCAGTCCAAATAAAGGATAAAGAATATATTTGAAGCATACGGAGTAGTGTCGTAAATTGCAGGAACCCAGAATCTTTGTTCATTTGGTGTAGGTCTACCAGGGTTCAAAATCTCGGCCGAGTTGTATCGTATCGGCCGAGTTGTATCGGATTTTCACTCTACCGATACGAGATATCGCCCGAGAAATCACCGAGATTCTCCGCAATCCGTCTGTGACGACCGATTAAGGACCGATTATACCGATACCGCGACTACGACCGATACCGAGATTTAAAACCATGAGGTCTACATAAATAGTCTACGTATAAGATGTGTGCCAACATCGTCTCTCGCCTCACATACTTATTTGTGTTCTTTCTTTAAAAGATGTGTATCAACATCGTCTGATGTATAGTGTAAGGGAGTTAATAGTATATTTTTCCTGGCTCATTTGTGTTCTTTAATTGGTTTGTGAGTTTAAACCGTTGATTTTTCTATAATGTGCTGGTATAGGTTTTGGGTTGGTCATTATTTTTTTTTTTTGTTATTTTACTTTGATAGCGTATAAAGTTCATGTGCTCAGGTCTTGCAATTGATGTAGTGCATGTTGTGTGAGTATCAGGTACTTCTCCTGTCTAAAGGTTAAAACGATTCTTCTCTTGTTAAAGTGAAACAATTATTCTCCTGATCTTAAAGTGAAACGATTGTGCAACTGTGGGCACTAGGTGTGTGCTGATGTTGCACATTATTATCCACACACAAAACGAGTATGTTCTACACTCCCCTTACAACACGTTGTCCCGTGTCATCTGCTCCCTTCTCTAAACTCTTAACCGGAGAGCACCTCCATAGTTAATCTCAACTACTACCCAGCAACTCTCCACCTTCCCGTCTTAAGTATTGTTTTACAAATCTAGCTGCACTCTGATGGGTTCATCGATGGTGTTTGTAGTAGGCAGGTGTTCTATGCTCGTTGGTGTCGATCGTTGCTGGAATAGTTCAGGATGGTTGTGGCGTGACTGGTGACGGTAGTGGTCGGTGGATGTCACAGACTCCATAGATAGTCCATTCAGTAGCTCCGCCTCAACATTCCTCAGGTCATTCTCTCATTTTAGCTCCCTTAAATTAATTTTATCTTGATTGTTTTTTTTTCGAGGTTAGAGCTGATCTTCAACATTCTAGGTACCGAACTACCCTCGTTCCCAAATGCATCGGTTTTGAAAGGGTACTGGTGGGGCTTTTCTGTTAGGTATCCTCATTTTTCCTTTCTCTTTTTAAAATTTAATATAGTTCTTGGTTGATTTGGTCATAGGTCATTTGTTTGATTAATTAGATTGTCCATAGTTTATGTTGTTTGAGATTTTTACATTTTGACATTATCCATAGTTATTTGATTTTGTTGTTTTTAATTTCTGTATTTTGAGGACTGTGCGCCACGATTTTATGAGTTTTCGAGTCCCGACCATCTCTACCCTATTTGCTCATTTCTCATCTGGTTATTCTGCTTTCTCGGACTCTCTTCCTTCTATTTACTTGGAGTTTCACCTAATTTGGGATTCCATTTTTGTTCCCTCCTTTCATTAGTAGAGATAATAGGAGTACTGATTTTTGTTAGTGAACAACCCAATATTATTTTGTAGTTCGGTAAACGAGCGATGCAATTTCATCTTTAATTTCCAGCCTATTAAGCTTAATTCATTCTTCCATTTTGTTTAGTGAACAACCCAGTATTCACTGTCTTCATGAGGTCTGTACACGTGGCTGAGGGAAAATGAATCAGAGAAGGTCGGGAGGCCAAAGGCCACTAGGAAAAGATGGCCTGGGATAATTTTATCCTGACCTTTAGTGTTTTCCCCATGATAACACCCTCCCAATGGCGATCCATCTTACTTTACCATTTTATCAAATGCTTGCATTTTCTTTCCAGACGGGATCGCTTTCACTCGCTGGTATAAAACCGTCTTACTCGAGTGTTATTATTAACTCTCTTGTTTTTTTAACTACTCTCTGGCTTATTGGGTGAATAGAATAGAATGCGGTTTTATAATACGTTGATTGATTGTAAAACCGTTTTATAACAGACCTTCTCATCAATACTGTAGCCCAGGGTTTCTTATTTCTGATTAGCTAAGCTACTATCTCAGTTCTTGTGGAATACGCCTAGATTTCGCTATTGTTTCAGTTTAATTAAAACCGGTGTGTAGATTTTGCTAATATTGTTGTTAGATCAGCCATTTCAGATCCAATTTTTTCATTTAATTTGTTTTTGATTAATACTTGATTGAATTTGTTTGTTTCGACTGATTGTAGTATGAATTAGGGTTACTTGTTGGTTTTACTCTATTATTTCGTAAATCATTTGCTCACCTCCTTGTAATGTGAATCATTTGTAATCATTTCGCTATATGTTTGACTGCGTTTATGTTTGGTCTGTTGTTTATGACAACACCTGCAACTGCTGTTGTTTCGATTTCATGTATTAAAAAATTGCTATACATTGTCGTGTAAATAGTAGTATATGTTCCTTTTTTAGATCTATTTTCTCTTTTATATTGTTTGAGGCTTTCATTGCTTTCGTTTGTTATTTTGATTTCAGGAAGATGTACATGGAAGAGCACCCTGATTCCAAGGGTATTAAGGAGCTTTCTAAGGATGCTGGAGCTAAGTGGAAGGCCATGACCGATGAGGCTACTTCTCGTCACAACCTATGCGCCCTTTGCAATTTCCGTGGATATTAATTTAATTGATTTCTGATGATGGATTTAATTATTGCAATTTACTGTGCAGGAAAAGAGGCTCTATATGGACAAAGCAGCACAACTGAAGGTAGAGCATGAGAAAACCATGGAGGATATAATGCTCAGAAAGAAGAAGTATGCAGATAGTTTCCGCTTGCCTATGAATATGATTCGGCTTTTTTTTTACTGAACTAAACTGTGTATTTGGTGTCTTACCTAAATTCTGGGTTGCTCATTGATTAGTGATCTGCTGATTTCTGATTTGCAAGCTGAGGAATTGTGCGATGAAGATGCATAGGTCTTTGGACAGGGAACCTGAAGAATGTCGAATTAAAAGTATTTTCGGATTATCCGGAATTGTAAATTTTGGCTTTTAACTATGGATAGCAGAATTTAGCAGTAGTTATAGTTGTCTTGGCACTCGGCTTATGAAACTCTTTGAAAGCATCTTATCAGTATAAATTCATTGCTTGGCCAAATGTTTGACGGCAATTTTTTTCGTTTGTACGTCATATTATGGTATATGGCTACAGATGCTGGATTCAACAAATAGACGATGAGCATTTTTATTGGAACAACTTTTATGTTCTATTCTGAATCTGATTTGCCACTTTAGATGGTTGTTTGAAGTTTGAATGATGCTTCGTACTTGTATTGATTGCCACTTTAGATGGTTATAGTGTTGTATTTAACTTCAACATCTTTTTCCAAACGTGTATAATCTGGTGGTTGATCTTTGGCTTTTGATTGCTTACATTGCGAAGCTAACAATGTTTTTAAAGAGCTGGAGTGCAACAGAAGAGGACTTGATTGTGGACCATGGCTGAAGACCAAATTCCGAGAGTTTACCTGATGTGTTACCGCTGGCAGACCAGCCGGCAATGGTCACTGGTCAGGTATGGTGACTGACATGAGTAGAATTCGAGATCATATTCAACACATTAAAGGTACTTTTTGTAGGTCGTTAACATGAACCATGAGTGTGTGGCACATTGGCCCATAGGCTTGACAATTTAAGATCAGGAGTTTAGGACACTTACTATGCACTATTTAAGAGTAGTTTCAAACTTTAAGTGCCTTTATATAGTCAATATGTTGAGTACATAAGCCATACCCTTGTACTTGGACTTGCTATACTGTCAGCGAATCAGCATTGAAGCGAGAAAACTTTGTGGAACATTGGGAAATACGACGATAGTGATGATGCTAGAGATAGCGGTGGGGATGAAAATGGGGTAATGCTGAGAAAATAAGGATCGATCCAAAATCCACGAAGTTTTTAATGGTTGCTTACTTGCTTTCCTATGGTTCTTCCGAGCGGAGCGATAGGTATTGATGTTGGCATTACCTATTGATGTTGGTCAGGATAAATCATAATCCCTAAATTATATTATCGTTTATCGTTGTATGTTTGTTAGCCTCGCTGTTGCGTGCACAAGTGTAGTGTCTATGTTACCCGACTCCTCAAAGTGCTGAAGTTCTTAGCCAATCTTCTCGCGACCTAATGCCTATCTTAAATTCAAACTATAGCACTTAAATGTCGCAAATACTTAAGTTGCACATTTGATCTAAAACTGCCCACACTAGATAGAAATATCGATCTTCGGGCACTGCGATTCCCTACATCAATAGCAGCAAATTGAAATGTGTAGTGGCAGATCTCGCGTATCATTATTATTGTCCCAGCATATTTTATTTAAATACAAGTGTAAATGAAGTTTAAATAAATTCCCTGCCGTATAACAGTCACATGAACATTAAAAGAGCTTAACGTTCTAATGTGTTTTCAAATTTCACTACGATATTTGATAATGAGTCATATAAACGATTTATCAAATTGGGGTACCGCGCCCGGTAGGGCGCGGTGCAACAACTAGTTAGAAAAACGTTTGGAAGGTACAATTGATGAGCATCAAAATGATGGAAATCTCCAAAGCTGGCGAGCTTCATGTGTTGGACGTTACGTAGTTGACGAGCCCATGTGTCGATGATTGGCCAGCAACGAAGTTCGTCGTAGTTGTAAGAGTGAATATCAAGACAAAATGTGTCGATAACGGGTGGCGCGAATAAGGTGAAGAGGTTATCAAGGATGGTCCAATATTCGTAAATATTGTAGGTAGGTTTGTCATATAATTTGTAATGTTGTTCGATGCGGAAACTATTAGTGGAAATAGTAACGACGGTGTCGCGAAGAGGGTCAAGGTGAGAGATAATGTTGGAGATGATGTCGTCGTGAACAGAACTCCATCTATGGTCTCGTTCCGGTTCCATAGTTGAATGTCTACGGCACGGAAACTAGGGTTTATGGTAACCTAATACTCCGTATTTAATACTTGTATTTGCTATGGATGACTATGCCTATAAATCCTAACAAGTAACAACTCGTATATTTTGATTGGCCCACAAATTCTAAACAAGCTCATGTTTTTTTTTTTAACTTAATTTCACTTCTTATGATTCAGTTTATGATTAAGTTGAGTTCAATTTAGCCAGTTTTAGTCCAAAAAAAAACTAGGCCTAACCGCCTAAGACGGTCTTACACTGTGAGACGGTCCTTATCTAGAAAAAAATAATTCATTTATTACTATCAATAAAAGAGTGATTTTTATATAAATGGACCGTCCTATACCGTGAGACCGTCTCATAAAATAATTTGCGGTTTGATTGGATGAATGAGAAGAGCGATAGATTATTATCGTACTAAACCCGATGTAGAATTGTAGAGCTAAGAGAGTCACGGCCTGCGACGATGATAGGAAAACACACACAACAATTTAAGTAAAAGTGATAAAAAGATAGCATAATAGCATAGTAAATTTGTTTTACGCGAAATAAAAGAGCAAACACCATAACTTGATCGGTAAAACTGAGGTTTGGCCAAGTAAATACTAAGAGGGTGCAAATTTTGTGAATATATTGATCATGGTACCAGAGTTGCGAGTATACTTTGGTTTGGGTTTTATTATATTGTGGGACAGACGAGTAGCCAGGACTAGGAGCAGGCGTATCAGTTAGAGTGTCACTAAATCCAACATTTCTTTCCCAAAAAAGATCGACACTCCGATATATACAACTTTATGTGCTTCACATGCTCAACGGGTACAAATACGGCTTCTTGATTCCAAACCATCTTGTTAATCCTATCTTAAACCTATTGCTTTGAAAAACTTCTAACTTAGGACAATGTAGCATTAAACCTATCTTAAACCTATTGCTTTGAAAATTTCAGGCAAATATATAACATTCCCGTTGATAATATGGTATAAGAAGAATAATCCCATTGATAAACTGGAGTACAATATGCAACGTACCGGTGACCAATTGGATTTACAGGCTAAGTCCTTTGACAAGCTAGTAGCCTAAGTACTTCATCGCATAAATTACATTGGTTACAATAAATTACGACCACATTTATTTCAAAAGGCGATACAGAGTACAAATTTAACCAAGGAATTATGATCATATCTGGGCAGCACATCTCAACAATTCGTCAATGCTAGCAATGTGTTGACATGATGGTAAGCAGAGATATCTTTCTCAATTACCGGAATTGGAACCGGAACCGGAACCGGAACAACTTTTCCGTCCCTCAAATTGTAATAAAACAAGTCTATTGGACGAAAACGGCTAAAAAACCAAAGCTTTTCATCATTTGTATAAACAAGAGGTCTCAAGGACCAATAACCCGTGGATTGAAAGTAATTTTCAACTTGACTACGGATGAGTCTAACATCAATGTCTATGATTTTGGTCCATTTACTAGATTTGAGGTCAGTTAACTCGTACAACTCCCACAAAACATAACGACTCCCAATTTCAGGTTCGTAGGATATCATCAAACCAAGGCCTGTTTGTAAACATATGATCCAATACCGAGGACGACGAATACGTGGGATAGTATTTGGTGTAGTGGACGTAGTAAACCGGTAAAATATTTCGGTGTCAACATCGAGGGCACAACCATAGGGAAAACGACAACAAATCCAATAAACAATCCCTCCAACACTTGTAGAAGTAGGATAAGTTATGCGACTACTAGAAGTCGCACATATCTGGTCCAGGCCTTGTAGCTCAAGTTTTCGCCAATATTGGTCAATGCCAACTGTACAAACCCAAACCTGTAGTGGAAAATATTGAAGAAGGTGTTTACCGTGAAGCTGAATCCCAATCACAACTTTGTAACGGTTGATTGATGAAGCATACGAGAAAGCAATGCTAGCCCAAGTTAAGTCAAAGTATTTCGGAGAGAGGTTGGCAAACGGAAAAAAAGAAGGTATGCTTACTATGGATTTAGTGACGAGATTGGCTACATAAAATCGGTCTATGTTAACTGGATGATGGAGCAAGACTAAACCATGATATGAGCCTCTAATCCGACAGTCAAATGGCGGCTTTGCCAATTCAGTCACTTGAAATTCAGGATTGGTATCGCCGCTAGTTGGTGGTTTGATATAAAGGGCTACATTATTTTGGTGGCAAGGAAATTCAACCAGGAGACCATGGGTATGATGAGCTGACGAAATTTGAAGGTGATTAGTGATAAAACAAGGAGAAGTGATGGTTTGACGCCAAACCCGACTAACAAACCTCATGTTTTCATGAAGGAGTTTAGCAGGAATGAGAAGCAGGATTGTATAGATCAGTTCTTCAGGAAGTCCACAAGAGTGAGCACAAGCAACAAGTGTTTTATTCCTAGCGCTTTTGTGACCAACAAGTTGTTTTGGACATTTATTTTGTATGTCATGTTCCTTTTCGCCAATAGAGCCCTGGAAAAAACACATTTCACGACATCACACTTGACCGATTTATTAATAATAAAATTCAAGTATTCCTCCGTCCCGGTCAATTGTCATTTGATAATTGACCCCCTCTTCTTCTTTCCTTGGTCTTTATGCCAAAACCAAAGGATAACAATTGACCGGGATGGAGGAAGATCCCAAAAGCAATCGGAAGATGGTCAGTCACAAATCGAAAACACAAAAGAAAGCATCAACAGGTGAAATAATGGATTAGAGTAAAGAGGAATTATACCTGAGTAGAAGAGCACAAGTAGCAATTGCGCTTCGATCGAGTGTTGTACTTGTGATTGTGATTGTGGATTTTGGGCGTCGCCATTCTTTTTCGTATATTGCATTTCGCTTTTTGTTCCCTTTGGACTTTTTATTGCCCTGAAAACCCTAATTTATTTTGAAGAAGGGCGGGTAAATATTATTTTGCTTGAGTTTGCTTTGTGTGTTAAAATTAATCATGTCTCAAACCAATTATTTATCTTTAATTAAAATATTTCCGAAAAAGGTAAACAATTGAACGGAACAAAGAGAGTAGTTTAACATTGAATTAATTTGGTGTCTAGTACTGTTGGAGCGAGCTGCATATATGTATTACTCCCTCTGCCTCATCATTTGCTTACCTATCTCATATTAAGGTTTCTCATTTTTTGGTTTGGCATTCTAAATTTTGAATGCTTTTGATGAATAAATTGATCATCTACTTCTCTAATAAATCTACTTGTCATCCAATAATTATAGCCATAAATGGTCCTTTCTTCTTGGTGCCAAAAGTAAAGATAAATTTGTCACTAAACCCATTGCAAGCCTACCTCCTTGTCCCGCACTTTAATTTGCAGATCTTTTCTGGCGACTTCTTTTGCTCTAACATTTCATTGTGGTTTTGCTTTATCATATGCTTCCACAATCGACCATTACAAAGTCGTTTTTCTGCTTCGCAATCTTCGTACATCCATTGATAAGGTTAATCCCCTACAAGTATGGGTATTTACCCTTGGCATTAATCAACATTGTCGAAAAATTGATCTTCAAGGCATAGATATTAGTGGCCCTGTGAGTTCTCCATTGAGTATTCGAGGGATTATTTATTGGTCTCGTCAAGAAACTATCTCAACCAAAACCTTAAGCTGGTGGAGTCCCAAGATCGATTTTATACTCTAACACGCCCTCTCACACGAATGCCCAAATGACGTGTGGATGCAACTACATACCCCGCTTACTTGGGGCTTAATATTCCACTTTAGAAATTGGAAGGCAGTGAGATTTGAACTCGTGACCTTTTAGCCTGGGTGTGGTGTTGTCCTATAAAGTTGAACTGTTGGAACTATGCCCCAGAGCAATCGTTATGAAAACATTTTGAACGAATTTCATACCGTGTAATTATTAATAGAGATTAATAATTAGATGGCATTTTTTCTTATTATCTTATTATGGTATTAATACGATGATAAGTCCTTGATTAAACTGGTATACTTGACATCATAATGGAGATTATGATAATGAGAGTCGAGTATTATAAAGTTTAGTCTAAAAGTATTCTTGGTCGTTGGATCTTCAGAACGGGACTATGATAATCCGGATAGACCAATATATTGATAACGTTACTGATAGCGGGGTAGAGGTCGTCGTACCCGATCAAACAATTAACTCAACTAATGTAGTAGGGTAGTCGAGGTCGAACCACAAGGAGATCAAGTTTGAGTATTAGTTTTGTCTTAGATTATAAGTTAGCTACGCGAATCATGAAATTGGTTGATATTAAACTAATTAACTAAATTAATAACTACTAAAACAATTAAAGTAAGAAAGCAAGTAGTAGAAATGGCAATTCAACAAGAGAAGTGAAAATGAGCAAGAAAAGATTAAGTTGTAAATCAAATGATTAAAGGGCCTAGAACTCGGTTCTCCCACAACGATTCATAATTCCACGTCACGATTCCCTAGGCCAATCACTCGGGTAGACAAGCAAGGGGGAGATGGCTCTAATTCGCCTACTAACTCCCTCTCGGACTCATAATAGGACACTAGCTCTACCCACCAACCCCCCTCTCGGGTTCGAAGGTCGGAATCCCTAACTCAACACCCAACTACCCCAAAAACATGCATTTTTCCAAGGTGGTCAAGTAATTGGTCAAGGTCACTAAGCACTCATCGTATTCCGGGTCATCCCACTCCTCCTCTCGGAGGTCGATTTCAAACGCTAGCCTAGAGGTACCCTCCCTTGGTTCTCCCTTTCGGTCTCAACCTAGGTTAGTGATAAGACCAACTTCCGGGTACCCAATTTACAACCTAACCAACTCTCGTTGGTGGACAAGGGTTACAAATTGACATTACCCAAAATCAATCCATAAGCTAAATCATTCCTCTAGACTACCCTTACCAATTTCCCCAAACAATTAACCTTTATGAGAATCAATTAGTGAAATTACTCATGTTGGGTCAAACCGAGTCCTAGTTAAAGACTACTCATTAATCATGGTTCTTAAGACATAAGAAACAATAAAGATGGATACTTTAATCATAAACATGGTGGAAGAACAAATTATATTACTAATCATGCAAATATCCAACACAAATTATGAAGAAAGACAAATTAAACTGAAGATGGGTGAGAATTAAACTAAAAGACACAACCTTTAACACAAGCAACTCAAAGATTCAATCTTTGACACAAGAAAGTTAAAGACTCAATCTTTGAGAGCAACAACAATGGAAAACAAAGAAAAGATGAAGAAGAAAGAGATTAACATCAATTAAACAACAAGAAGTAGTATTCTAACATGAACAACTAAACAAGAATTAAGAGAAAAGCAAAATGTAAACAAATGAAATTAAAGAGAGAAATAAGAGTAAAGAATTATACCAATAACATGGGAACTTGAATTGATGGAATGAAAAACTTGGATAAACAAGAGATTGATTAAACTAATTAAGGAATGATTACAAATTTAATTGAAGAAATATTGAGAGGGAAATATTTAGGGTTCTACAAATGTTGAGAGAAAGATGAACTAACTAATCTAATTTATTGTCTAATTTCTAAGGTAGTGTGGTGTGAATAATTGTTGTGTCAATGTGTCTTTTATACTAGTGGGGTCTAATAATAATCCTAATACAATAATAATCCTAATAATAATAATAATAATCATAATCTCCTCCTAATTATACGACCTCCCTCCCTTTCATACTCCAACTCAAACAAAAGGACAAAGGGGAATAAAAAAAAGGAAACACGCAAAAAGGGGTTGGGAGCCGGTCCACCGGCCACCGGTCAAGTGACCGTCTGGGAATCCCCTGGAAACTTCAAGTGAATTTAATTGTTCTCCCAGCCGGTGGGGGTGTCGGCGGTCGGTGACCCGGCTGGGGATGAATTTTTGATGCGATTTGAGTTGTGAGCCGGTTGACCGGCCACCGGTGCTAAGGACGGCTGGGAGTGCAATTGACGCGGATTTGTTGATCTTGTTGCTGCTGTGACGGTGAATGATGATGAGGATGGATACGGGTTTGGTGGTTGAATTGGTGAAGATGAAGAGCGACAATGGTGATATTCGAAAATGGCGGTGGTGATGTCGGGTTGCTGATGGTGATGCAGGGGATATGTGGATTGTCGGAGTTGAGCCGAGGATGGTGGTACGAATTATGGTGTGAATTGGTGAGTTGCGGTGGTGCTGAGTTAAAAATGGTGAAGGTGATGAATGAATGAAGCTTGGCTTGTTCAATTGGTAGTTTGGCAATGGTGAAACATGATGAATTAGTTGATAATTGCCATTGTCATTGAAGTTGCAGAGAAACAAAGGAGCAGTAAGAATGTATGAATATTTGGTTTTCGTAGAGTGTTGGGTCAACTTTGACTTTTGCTTTGTATACTTCCATTTAGCTCATAGCTTTGACCCGTCTTTTTTGACTGCCTCAATTCCGCCTTGATTTATTGTAAATCGAATCTCCTCTTTATTACTTCGCGTTACCTACAAATTATTATAATAAAGTAATATTAATAATAATATTAAATAAATATCCGACTAATTAATAAATAAAACTAAGACGGCTAATTATTATAAATTAGTAATTAAATGAGCTTATTAGACAATTAAGCACACAAAATCGAGTCAGAATTAGGTATAAATGCGGGGCAAAATACGACTAAAATGCTACTTATCAAATTTCCCCACACTTAAACCTTACTCGTCCTCGAGTAAGCTCATTTAAATTAAACTATGACCCTTAATATAAAAGAATAGCTAAACTTATAATATCCGATGAAAGGCAATTAACGGGCCTTCTCCGTCCCTTCAACTCACAACGAAACACAATGAGGTATGTGCTCCTTTGCAAGGCAAGTGGGGGCTTGCGGAAAATTTTGACACATCCAACATTAAGCACGAATCAACATATAAGACGCATCACAAAAAGTCAAACCGCTTTCCTCATCTAAGCGGCCGTTTGTTTTCAAAAACCGAACAAAGAGAGTCATTAGTGGAGGATGTCGTCTCCGGGTCTTACCAAGGTGTCGACTCCCTAATTCTAGCTCAAGTAACCAACATTGACAACACGGGGTGCCTTAGAAACAAATTCTAGGCGGGAAAGAGGAAGTACTTCGCTATACTCACAAGAATGACACGACACACGCAAGATTCGACTTAATATCAAACCGTTGACCAAAAAGAGACCCAAGACCGACTCTCACGGGTTTCACTAGTCACTCAAATGAAAGAACGAGGTGATTTTTGTGACAAAAAGTACCCGAAAACACTCTCCTAACTCGACTTGCGAAGCATGCCCGCAATCTAATATGGTACCCAATCCAATATCCGCAAGAGAAATGTCAAATGATGCACATACAAGAGAGACAACCGGGTTGTAATGGGGCTTAGGTTAGGTGAAAAGGGATCGGTGCAAACACCGTTTTATGACATGTGAGGCTATCGGATCGAGTAGTCGCCACATCTAACCAATTCACTAAATTCAACCAATGCAAATGAATTCCTTCACAAAATATGACAAGATTGTCATTTTCAAAAATTATTCAATTCATTCTTTTCAAAACAAGACACAATTGCAATCCCATCACCCCTTTATTTGGCACAAAAACGACATTCTTTTCTTTTCGTTTTTCATTTCATTTTTCTCTTTTTCTATTTGTTTTTCCTCTTCATTTTTTTGTTCTTTTCTATTTGATTTTCTTTCTTGCATTTTTCATGACTTGTTCACCTCTTATTCTAGCAAAAGTAGCCAAAGTTGCATTTCACTCATGTGGCATTAAGATCATACACCTCAAGATGAGTCAAAATTTCAACCCAAATATACTCCACAAAAGAACCACAATGACGAACTACTCAACCAAGGTGAGTTGTTTATGGGATGTAGTTATTTTGTTGGCAATAGAAATGATAAGGCTTAAGCTCAAAATGGGTTAACAAAAGGAAACAATTGACTCAAGGGCATAACAAAAGCTTATTTGGCTATTGTGAGGTTACTTTATTTGAACAAAATTGTCTCAACATGCACATCAACACTTCTACGGAATCAAGGAATGAGCACCATACTTGTGCGTTTTGACATGACATACCACGTAAGGAGAACTACTCTCATGACCTAAACGGGACCGGTTTGATGGACCGGCCATATGGAGGCTTTATCCTCACATTTTAGTAGCTATGTCGGACCTAAGTCAAGTCTCGGGCCTAATACGGTCTCACAAGGTGGTCGTAACTTGGTTGTTAAGCTAGACTTCCGTGTTTTTGCAAGCAAAAACCCTAACATGTGTCATCAAGAGGTACGAGCTATCAAAAGGGAAATGACATGGGCAAAATAAATTATCATCATTGACAACATATGCCCTCCACTTTTAGACTCGATATGCAAATATTTACATACGAGATGCAACGTGTATGGAATGCAACTAAACATATGAACAAGCTACGTGAATGCAAAAATGAACACATATATACATGTCTAATCTAAATGCATACAAGTTCTAGTCCTAACAGCACACCAACAACACAACCATATCCAAAACGGTTCCCAAAAGGAACACCCACATCAAATATCCCGTCCTCCTCCATGCTTATATATACAAAAAGAAAAGGAAGGATAAAGGAGAAAGGATTGGAAGAATTTTACCAAACATCTTCTCCGATGCTTTCATGTGTTGTCAATCAAAAAAGGTTAGGATAAATGCAATATATATAATATAAACAATGCAAATATTTTTGAAATTTTTGAAATTTATCAATTTTTAGGCATTTTTGTATTTTTTTCAAATTAACAAGTATATACAAATATAAACAAATATACACAAGGTGAATATTTTCCTCCCCACACTTAAAATTTACATCGTCCTCGATGGAACGAAATGTAGGGAAGAAATAGGATAAATAAAAGACATGTTTTTGTATTTTTAAATAATAGAATTTCCTCCCCACACTTATTTATTTACATAGTTTCCAATGGAAATAAATGTGTGGAGGAAATTCGGAAATGAAATACATGTTTTTGAAGATTTTTAAAATATAAGATTTCCTCCCCACACTTATTTATTTGCCGTGTTTCAAAAAGAAACAAATGTGTGGAGGAAATGAAATTAAATGCATGTTTTTGGTTTTTCAATTTTTTTTTTTTTTCAAAGAAAAGAACATGTTTTTGGATTTTTAGAAAAATTTATCAAAAGGAAAAATAATGCATAAAAAGTTTGGGTTGCCTCCCAAGAAGCGCGGTTTTAAGGAAACCGCCAAACCTAAGCTTGGTCCCAAAGCTAACCGGGATCCCACAATTTATGGCCAAGGCCACTCATTGCCTTTATCTTGTCAAAGAAGCTCAAATCTTTCCAAATTCCTTGGTTTTGATCATTCTCCTCATCATTTTCAAACTCAACTACATAAAATATTTCCTCCTTCATTGGAGGGGAATGATCAAAACCAATAAGTAAGGGACAATCAACAACATAAGAGACTCGCTTAGCCTCCTTGCCCTTCTCTTCATCTTTCTCCTTATCCTCAAATTTCTCCTTCAAGCAACCCTCGAGAGCTAAATAAGGAGCCACAACAATCTTCTCGGAAATATTATCACACTCCTCCTCAATCATAAGCTCGTAAGATGGGGTAAGAAAGTCAAGAGGAAGAAAATCAATGGGAATAAGAGAATTAACCTCAATAAAAAGGATAGACACCGAGGGTTCTTGGAAAAATCTCTCAAAGGTGGGTTCTCCGATAGAATCAATATCCACAATATCATCATCCCACTTCACCTCAAGACTATCATCAAACATGTTTAGACTCTCTTTTTCCCAAGACTCATTGAAAATACCACTCTCCTCAAAACACTCTTTACTCAACTCCTCCATCTCATGGTCTACCTCAAAGGACATGCTCTCATACTCACATATGCCAAATTGCTCAACAACATCCATAACAAGTGTATCACTCGAGTCACTCAACTCATTATCGTGAGACAACATAGTCTCAAGCTCACACTCGCCAAATTGCTCAACCACATCTTGGACAAAAGAAGGAGATTCGTTAAGCACAATAACATCAATAATATCATCAAGAGGTGACATATTATCATCATGAGAAAGCACATAAGACTCCACAAAATCATCACCATTAAACATGTTATCATTTTCCAAGAAAGACAAAGAAGATTCATTCAAACCATGTTTATAGGTGGGAGAATCAAGAGGCACAATCACATTATCATTAGGAACAAATTCACAAGACTCTACAAAACCATTATCATTATCACTCAAGACATCACTCTTAAAATTCTCAAAATTTTCCAAATCACTTGAACTATGAGTAAGAGTGTCGATGTATTGGTTTGTTGTTTCAATGAATTGTTCCATCATGATCTCAAGGTTAGATTTAGGAGGCGGGGTATTCAAATCCCATTGGTATGTGTCATTAGCCAACCTTCTAAAAAGTTCCCAATTCTCCAAATAATTTGTATCAATGAATTGCCCACCACACATATAGTTCACTATGGTCCAAGTCTCTTGATTCATGCCATAATACACAACAAGGCAAAGTTCCCATGTTTCAAAACAATTATCAAATTGACCAACATATTCACCAAGCCTATCAAAATAACAATAAAATGGCTCATGCTCAAATTGTGGGAAATGAAAACTAGCCATCTTATCACAAGTAACAAGTAACAAATACGTAGTCTAACAAATCTAAGACTCAACAAATATCAATCCGTTGATCTCCCCGGCAACGGCGCCATTTTGATAGCGGGGTAGAGGTCGTCGTACCCGATCAAACAATTAACTCAACTAATGTAGTAGGGTAGTCGAGGTCGAACCACAAGGAGATCAAGTTTGAGTATTAGTTTTGTCTTAGATTATAAGTTAGCTACGCGAATCATGAAATTGGTTGATATTAAACTAATTAACTAAATTAATAACTACTAAAACAATTAAAGTAAGAAAGCAAGTAGTAGAAATGGCAATTCAACAAGAGAAGTGAAAATGAGCAAGAAAAGATTAAGTTGTAAATCAAATGATTAAAGGGCCTAGAACTCGGTTCTCCCACAACGATTCATAATTCCACGTCACGATTCCCTAGGCCAATCACTCGGGTAGACAAGCAAGGGGGAGATGGCTCTAATTCGCCTACTAACTCCCTCTCGGACTCATAATAGGACACTAGCTCTACCCACCAACCCCCCTCTCGGGTTCGAAGGTCGGAATCCCTAACTCAACACCCAACTACCCCAAAAACATGCATTTTTCCAAGGTGGTCAAGTAATTGGTCAAGGTCACTAAGCACTCATCGTATTCCGGGTCATCCCACTCCTCCTCTCGGAGGTCGATTTCAAACGCTAGCCTAGAGGTACCCTCCCTTGGTTCTCCCTTTCGGTCTCAACCTAGGTTAGTGATAAGACCAACTTCCGGGTACCCAATTTACAACCTAACCAACTCTCGTTGGTGGACAAGGGTTACAAATTGACATTACCCAAAATCAATCCATAAGCTAAATCATTCCTCTAGACTACCCTTACCAATTTCCCCAAACAATTAACCTTTATGAGAATCAATTAGTGAAATTACTCATGTTGGGTCAAACCGAGTCCTAGTTAAAGACTACTCATTAATCATGGTTCTTAAGACATAAGAAACAATAAAGATGGATACTTTAATCATAAACATGGTGGAAGAACAAATTATATTACTAATCATGCAAATATCCAACACAAATTATGAAGAAAGACAAATTAAACTGAAGATGGGTGAGAATTAAACTAAAAGACACAACCTTTAACACAAGCAACTCAAAGATTCAATCTTTGACACAAGAAAGTTAAAGACTCAATCTTTGAGAGCAACAACAATGGAAAACAAAAAAAAGATGAAGAAGAAAGAGATTAACATCAATTAAACAACAAGAAGTAGTATTCTAACATGAACAACTAAACAAGAATTAAGAGAAAAGCAAAATGTAAACAAATGAAATTAAAGAGAGAAATAAGAGTAAAGAATTATACCAATAAATACTGGGAACTTGAATTGATGGAATGAAAAACTTGGATAAACAAGAGATTGATTAAACTAATTAAGGAATGATTACAAATTTAATTGAAGAAATATTGAGAGGAAATATTTAGGGTTCTACAAATGTTGAGAAAAGATGAACTAACTAATCTAATTTATTATGCAATTTAAGGTAGTGTGGTGTGAATAATTGTTGTGTCAATGTGTCTTTTATACTAGTGGGGTCTAATAATAATCCTAATACAATAATAATCCTAATAATAATAATAATAATCATAATCTCCTCCTAATTATACGACCTCCCTCCCTTTCATACTCCAACTCAAACAAAAGGACAAAGGGGAATAAAAAAAAGGAAACACGCAAAAAGGGGTTGGGAGCCGGTCCACCGGCCACCGGTCAAGTGACCGTCTGGGAATCCCCTGGAAACTTCAAGTGAATTTAATTGTTCTCCCAGCCGGTGGGGGTGTCGGCGGTCGGTGACCCGGCTGGGGATGAATTTTTGATGCGATTTGAGTTGTGAGCCGGTTGACCGGCCACCGGTGCTAAGGACGGCTGGGAGTGCAATTGACGCGGATTTGTTGATCTTGTTGCTGCTGTGACGGTGAATGATGATGAGGATGGATACGGGTTTGGTGGTTGAATTGGTGAAGATGAAGAGCGACAATGGTGATATTCGAAAATGGCGGTGGTGATGTCGGGTTGCTGATGGTGATGCAGGGGATATGTGGATTGTCGGAGTTGAGCCGAGGATGGTGGTACGAATTATGGTGTGAATTGGTGAGTTGCGGTGGTGCTGAGTTAAAAATGGTGAAGGTGATGAATGAATGAAGCTTGGCTTGTTCAATTGGTAGTTTGGCAATGGTGAAACATGATGAATTAGTTGATAATTGCCATTGTCATTGAAGTTGCAGAGAAACAAAGGAGCAGTAAGAATGTATGAATATTTGGTTTTCGTAGAGTGTTGGGTCAACTTTGACTTTTGCTTTGTATACTTCCCATTTAGCTCATAGCTTTGACCCGTCTTTGACTCGTCTCAATTCCGCCTTGATTTATTGTAAATCGAATCTCCTCTTTATTACTTCGCGTTACCTACAAATTATTATAATAAAGTAATATTAATAATAATATTAAATAAATATCCGACTAATTAATAAATAAAACTAAGACGGCTAATTATTATAAATTAGTAATTAAATGAGCTTATTAGACAATTAAGCACACAAAATCGAGTCAGAATTAGGTATAAATGCGGGGCAAAATACGACTAAAATGCTACTTATCAGTTACTCATAGGATGAGTATTAATGGATCTCATTCATTAAGTTATAATATAAATAATGCATATGGAGATATGGTTATTGAACGTGATCAACAGTGAGATTTCCCAAATGGTTATTATTACCTATGCACTGTCAATGTGGAAATTCTCTTAAGGATTAATTGTATATTTTATCCTTTGACCTGAGATCATCATTGTAGTTAATAGACTACTTATTTTACTTAGATACCGGACACCTAGTGTGTAAAAATGCTAGTTGAATGGTCATTGGGTATAATTAAGTACCTATGTAATTAGTGGTGAGTCAAGATGGAATCCGTCAACTCAAAGGTAATAAGTTTGAACTCTATGTTGTCATTAATCTTATTGGTCATATAAAAACCTTGGCCAGGGTAGACGAATGATTTAAGAAAGGAGTTTCTTAAAGTCATTCCCGACCAATAATGATAGACATGTAACATAGTGGTCGTCTAGTGGGGTTTGACAGTCAAACCATACCCTAGGATGATCCGGAGTTGGAACGACGGAGGGAAATAAATACGGTATCCTTTACCAGGTTCGAGTACAGTGAAGTACAGTGAATATTGGTATTCACGCTATCCGGCCGTCGGGGAGTGTTGTTAGACGCCAACCTCGATTAATAGTTAATGAGATTAATTATTACCGGTTTAGCGATGAACCTATGTGGTCACACACTTACGGTGTGATATTTAACGTTTACGGTTATTTAATTTATTATGAGATAATTAATTAAATAATCTCGACGACATATTTTTATATTGTCCGCTAACACGGAAATATAGTTAATATCGGAAAAACGTTTGTATGAGAGACGGATCGAAACGAATCAGATTGGCATTAAGCTGATTTACACGTCCTTTTTGATAAACATGATTGAATCAATGTTTATCAAAGCTTTGCTACGTGGCTTTTCATTGTTGATTGCTTAGCAAAGTTTTTCATGTGAAGAAACTTAATGACCAAGCATTCTTACACTATAAATAGCAAGAAGCCGTTGCCATTTAGAGACACGCAAGGACAATCGGAAAGAGTTCCGATCCCGTCTACTCTCATACTTACAATAAAAGTGAGAAAGTGTCTCTCTATTATTCCGAGGTCGTCTCAGGGTTGAGAACGTTAGTTTATCTACCGGTGTGGATACACTAGAGACTCCGTATTTTCGGGGTTAGACCGATTTATTGTCTACACATAAAGTATATGTCTCTTTACTCAGTTTTACAAGTTTTTAAATGCAATAGGTCTCATGAGGACCGCGTTTCTGTCTTCCGCTGCTACATGTGATGTACCGCGGTCCCTTCATGAACATCTTCACGATATATGGGAGTTGTATGAGTTTAACCGACCTAAAATCCAGTGAATGGACGAAAATCATAGACATTGACATTACAGTCCTCCGAAGTAAACTTGAAAAATACTACTCGTATAATCCTCAGGCTTCTCGGGTTTTGAGTCCCGTTGACATTACAGTAATTGACAATGGTTATCTCGTTTTACTTAATATCTACCGGTCTGCATAAAACAGTCTAGCATAAGTATTTGTAAAACTAAACTTCTACTGCAGAACCATTATTGTGCTGTCTATCCAACATTCGGCAAAATCACAAATCCTATACATTCGGCAATGATCATTTCACTTGGGAAAAATGATTTCATAAATTTTGATGATTGGGAAAAATGATTACAACATTCAACGATTAGATATCGATAAGATAATACAAGTTACATCTTCTCATAAATTACATAAACCGAGAAAAAGTTTAACGGAGGAATTATGATCATATTTGGGCACCACAACTCAACAATTCGTCAATGGTAGCAATGTGTTGACATGATGGTAAGCAGGGATAGCTTTCCCGTTCACCGGAACCGGCATAACATTTTCCTCCCTCGGATGGTAATAAAATATGTCTATTGAAGAGTAACAGCTAAGAAACCAGAGCTTTTCATCATTTGTATAAACAAGAGGCGTCAAGGACCAAAAATCCCTAGTTTTATAGTATTTCTCAATTTGACTACGAATGACGCTAACGTCAATATCTATGATTTTGGTCCATTTACTAGATTTGAGGTCAGTTAACTCGTACAACTCCCACAAAACATAATGACCAACAAATTCAAATTTATAAGATATCACCAAACCAAGCCCTGTTTGTAAACATATAATCCAATAATTAGGATCATTAATCTGTGGGATAGTATTTGGTCTAGGGAACATAGTAAAACGGTAGAATATTTCGGTGTCGACATCCAAGGCACAACCGTAAGGAAAACTACGACTACTCCAATAAACAATCCCTCCAACACTTCAAGGAGTATTGAAAGGTATGCGACTACAAGTGCCATATATCTCGTCTATGCCACGTAGCCTAAGTTTCCGCCAATATTGGTCAACGCCGACAGTACAAACCCAAACCCGTGGTCGAGAATATTGAAAAAGTTGTTTAGAATGAGGGTGAATCCCAATCACAACTTTGTAACGGTTGATTGTTGAAGCATACGAGAAAGCAACGCCAGCCAAACTTAAGGCAACGCTTTTCGGAGAGAGGTTGGCAAGCCGACGAAAACAAGGTAGGCTTACTATGGATTTAGTGACAAGATTGACTACATGAAATTGGTCTAGGTTAAGTTCATCTTGGAGTAAGACTAAACCATGATACGATCCTCTAATCCGAGACTGAAAGGGTGGCTTTGCTAATTCAGTTAATTGAAATTCGGGATTGGTATAGCCGCTAGTCGGAGGCCTGATATAAAGGGCTACATTTGGTTTCTCAGGATGATCAACCAAGAGACCATGAGTACGAGCTGACGAAATTTTAAAATTATTAGTGATAAACGAAGGGGAAGTGATGGTTTGACGCCAAACCCGACTAACAAACCTCATGTTTTCATAAAGGAATTTAGCAGGAACAAGAAGCAGGATTGTATAGATCAGCTCTTCAGGAAGTTCAGAAGACTGAGCACAAGCAACAACTCTTTTATTCTTAACTTCGCTTTTGCGACCAACAAGTCGTTTAGAACATGTATTTTGTATGTCATGTTCCTTTTCGCTAGTAGAACCCTGTAAAATACACATTTCACGACATCACATTTCCTCGATTTAGTCCATTTGCCAAAATATGTAAGCGGAATTTTAAATAAAATGCAGTGAAACAGATGGAACTGATGGATTAGGACGTTAATTCAAAAACACCATAACTATCCAATCAATCCATATACGATATACACAGTCTTTATATTCCTATTAATGTACTAGTATATTTTAATAAAATCCAAGTATATATATAAGACTCAAAAAATATTTTCACTTGAAAATGGTCAGTGGGAAATCGAAAACCAAAGCATCGACCAACAAATTAATCGATTAGAGGACAGAGGGGAGTTTATAATACCTGAATAGAAGAGCACAAGCAGCAATGGCGTTTCGATCGGGTGTCGTATTTGTGATTGTGATTGTGGATTTTAATTTTGGGGGTTGTCATGGTGTTCCTCTTCATGCCTTCTGCTTCGTCAAAACCCTATTTTATTTGAAAAAGTGGCGGGTAAACAATTTTGGGGTTTATAGATTTTAAATTTTGAGTTGGGGTGTAAGTACAACATTTAAAATTTTACAAGTTTCATTATATTTTTCAACGAATTTTAAAAATCAAATAGTAACAAAAATTCATTCGCTAAAGTGGTAATTAGCCCACATAACTTTACCCAATTGTGAGATTAAGCCCCATAACTTACAAATGTAGTAATTACGCTCCATAACTTTGATAAAAAGTAAAATTCAATCCAATTTTTTATTTTCAACCAAAATTGCACCAAAAAATTCAATTTCATTCATCAATACAATTTATAAGTATACAATAAAACATTAAAACTTATTAAAAATTTTAAATTGTTTATGCAATTTAGTACACATTGTTTGAAACAAATATATGAATGAATTAAATAAAATTGAAAACTCATATATATGTGAATTATAATAAAATTAGTAAAAAAATAATAAAAATATTCTAAAAATTATGTTAATAAATTAAATAATTAATTTTAAAATGTTAATAATTATTCAGTGTAAAATGAACTTATATATAACATGATTTAATGATATAATTTAAGTTGAAAAGAGAAATTGAGTTAAATTTCACTATTTGCCAAAGTTATGGGCCTAATTACTACATTTGTAAGTTATAGGACCTAATCTGACAATTGACTAAAGTTATGTTTGCTAATTACCACATTCGCAAAAATTCATTTAATTTGATTTCATCATCCTTTCAATTGGTGTTATTGAAGACCGTCTTAAATTAAACTTCTCACATCTTTTTATTTTTATCGAATGCGAGAGCCATGCATCTCAAAAACCATCTTAAATGAAAAATGGTGTACAAAAATAATATTAACCTCTTGTAATACCGTTTTACAAAAATGAAAAGTTCTAAAATTATCTACTAATGACAGTAACGATGTCCATCTTGTAAAGACATGGTAATTATTGATGGAAGTTATTTCAGTAACGATATTAAAGCAAAATAATATTTGATCTTTGTTCTTACAATAATACTTGTACCGGCCCGTCATAGATGGTAAAGGGGGTGAATATGAGTTTTGCTTGCTCGATTCGGACGTACGGTGCAGGGGAGTCAGCTCCCGCCACACGCAATGACATCCCTACATGAATACACTACATAGTGTTTTAACTTTTTACTTTTTATTGTATTTGTATTACTATAAACATTATATTGGTAAATCATTAAGTGTACACATTTTTCTACATTCTATTTAATTTGAGCTGACAAAAGAAAATTAAAACTTTAAATAAAAGATTTAAATTTGAGTATTGTCATAAAATTATGTATTAATATAACTAGCTATAGAAATATGTGTATCGAATAATATTGGAATAGTACTACTCCGTATTTAATTTTTTGTTTTATACACTACACGTTAATGGATAATGAGGATGAATGGTCATGTACGAGAAAATATAATTAGAGAAACAACAGATAATGGTAATAGGGAAGATAATTCAATTCCATTTCATTTCAAGGAAAAATATGAAAACAACAACTTGCACATGCAGCTCCACAGACATACACAATAATAGTAACTAATTAAAACATAATCACTTGTTGACATTGTTGCAAAGCTTGGCCGCGGCATCCACAGCTACAACAGTGGTTGAGGCTTTAGCAGCAGTAGAAGCCACGGTAGCGATAACAGGACCAACAACCGGTACAAATGACGCAACTGGTGCAACTACAATCAGCACCGGCGTTGCAGCTTGGCATACATTCACAACGTGACCCCAAATATCCATTTTTTCGGAGAATAATAATAATAATAATAATAATAATAATAATAATAATAATAATATTGAAATGTATATCTTCTGATAGAGTAGCCTGGTATTTATAAGTGATGAATGTCCCGGTAGGGTGAGTTACTGAGTAAGTTGGGGGGTCACTTCTGATATGTGTGGAAAATTGTGTATTGTAAATTGTAATGGCACGAGAAAACTAGAGATTGTATTGGCTATTGGAACACCAAACGAATTTATTAACAACTGTTGAGTTTATCTTGTGCAATGCGTATAGTACTGCAGTGTGTACTACACTATTACATGAATTGTCGACTGCTTATCTTCTCATCGTCCAACTTTTTCTTTTTCGTCCTTCATCTTTCGTAATTCTTTTTACCTGATGTTTTCATTTTAGACGTGGCATTTCAGTTTGAAATTAAAACAGTGAAATATTGTTATTTTATACTTCCTCCATTATTTATGTCGTTTAGGAAAAAAATACAACTATTAAGAAAATGGATTAAGTGTAATAATGACATTAATTAAGCATTTTAAAAGAGCTTTGGAATGAGCAAAATGTTTGGAATTTTAAAACTCATAATGAATTTCTTTAGGAACTTAATAAATCCCTTACATTTTCCCCCTTTCTTCCAAATATACCTCTCTCATTTCTCACCCAAAAAAAGAAAAGAAAAAAGAGATTGAAAACAGAAAATCCCAAAAAATCAAACAGACGAACAACTACATGTAACCCTCCCCAAAACCCGATACCAATAGCCACCACATGACAACCCTTCCCCTACCCTTCTCCCAGTGCCGACCACCATTCCCCTGCCCCCTCCCAGCGCCACGACCGTCCACTTCCCGCGCCTAACTACTTCGATATGTTCTGTAATACCCACCCTGTTAGAGACCCGTTGACTAACCTTAGACACATGTCTGACCTCTTGGAATCTTTACACTATCGGCCTTGCGTATTAGTAACCCTGGGGGAGTGGGAACTCTATCTAGCGTAGGTCACTCGATCGAGCAGTCTTGTGACTCGATTGAGTAGAGGCCATTCGATCGAGTAGGTTCCATACTCAATCGAGTATGACAGGTTCAGCGTTAAGGTATAAATCGGGAAGTCGTAAACCCAAATCAGTTTTTTATTTTTATTTCTCCTAAACCTAGATTGACGACACTCTTTCTCCTTTTTCACCCTTTTTGAGTCCCTCACTCTTAGAGTCTACCATGGGGATGGAGGCTCGAGTTGGTTACGGCCTTTTCGCCGCTATGCCAGGCATAGGTAAGGCATCATCATCATCCCTTAGGTTTTGTTTGTGGTTATGATTGTTAGTAATAAGGGTACGTCTTTATTGTTAGGTGTAGTAGGTGGTTGTCTTGCAATCATAGGGATGTGATGCTAGTTGCGGATCGCTAAAGGTAGGTTTTCCTACTCAGTACTATTGATTAGTAGTTATGTGTGGTGCGTGGTATTTTTGATTGTGTAGTAGTATTGTTGTATTTGTGTGTAGAGTGCGTCCTTGGCTGAGTGGAGTCATCTTCAAGAATAACTTCATGCCCTTGTTCCACCCCTTGTGATTCCCGTCACAAGGTGAATGTGCACATTAATGGTCATTGGGTTGCCACTCTATGGTTTTGAGCGGGGCTTAGGTGGTAAGGCTGCGGTCCGCTGGCGGTGTGGATTACTGGTTGCGAATGGTAATCTGGCAGGACAATACTTTCGTGCTAGTCAGGTTATGGGTGAATTACTGGAGTTGGATGTTTGTACTTGTGTTATACTGTGTCTTATTTGTTATTCTTCAGTTAATGACCTTGTGTGGTTTTGTCTGTGTTTCCTTCTTGTTACGTGTCTGCGGTGATCCATTATGGTGAGCAGTTAGTCTTAGCATGTGTTGTTATATGGAGCTTATCTGGGTGCGTTGGAGGGATTTGTCTTTCACCAAGTCTTGGCATAGAGTAGTCTCATCGTAGTTGTTTAGTTTCTTCTGTTGTATCTTTCCTTCTGTTGAGTTAAAGCTTGTAATTAACTTTGATCGTTTTTTATTAACGTTGTGATATACTATTCCTCGGGCAACCGAGATGGTAACGCCCGTATCTACTAGGGAAGGTCTTGTTAAGGCTCTTTGGTAGATGAAGGTGTTACAAAGTGGTACCAGAGCAACGATTTTGGAACCTGTTACCAATGAACATTATGAACGTAGAAAGTCAAATAAAATGAATCTGGTGTATGTATAGCTGGAGCCCCTTTTTGCATTGATTTTGGGTGAGAAGCCGCCCTCATTCCAAAACCTTGGCCCCAATATTCTTAAGCCAGCCATTTCGAATGAGGGTATTGAGTTGGGGATTGTATGAACATGTGTGTAATGCGCAAGATATATGCATAGTGATAATGCCACGTGTAGTAGATAGCGTATACTCCCTCCAATTCACAATAAACCTCCCTATTTCCTTTTTCGGTTATTCACAATAACCTCCCTATTTCCTTTTTTGGTAAGTGTTTGTGTTGTCCAAATTTAATTGTATGGTGGGGTAGTGTATTTGTGTGGTCCAAATTTAATTAAATGGTGGAATAGTGTGTTTCCTTAATTTTTGTGCCAAATTAAAATGGGAGGTTTATTGTGAATTGGAGGGAGTATATGTGATGCGTGACCGCTTTTATAATTCTGTGCATGAGTATATGGATGGGACAAGTAGAATGTATTAGAAGCATGTGTATGGATATGTGGTGATATGTTTGGTAATTGGTTTAAGTGTTTGCAGTATTTGATATGTTGTATGAGCATGTTATTGTTGTGGGATTAGATATGTATGTGAATAAGATAGAACACATTTGCCGCTATGGGTAGACAGGTGGGTTAAGATACGTAATAGTAGATTTGTATGTAATAAAGGACATGATGTAGTAGTACTATAATGTTCCGTGTGATGTTTTTATTATATGTAAAGTGACGAATAGTCGATAGTATTAGTAGAAGATAACTAGTGATGAGTTTTAAGTATGCTTTAGACTCCGAGCGATTTGTTGTTTTGCAGGAACGACCAATCAATTTATGATTAGCCGTTGGTCATTTTTGAGTTACTCGACCGAGTACGAGGGAGTACTCGACCCGAGTAGGCCTCGCTCGACCGAGTAGTTGGGTTACCTCGACCGAGATAACCTAAACTAAAGATAACCTATGAGGGAATAGAACCCACATCAGTCGTACAATTGTACGATGCGCCTCTTCCAGTTGAGCTAATAGGCTTTTAATTTACCGTGACGAAAATGACGGCCTTTTTAACTGCTTGGATATAGATCACGGTACTCAATTTTGGAACATTTTTGAATCAAGAAAAACGGCATGAAGGTAGCGTATAAAGTTAACAAGTAATAGGACCTTCTTGAACTCTGGTGCCCATTCTCAAGAAAGAGCACGAAAGCACTCAACAGGACTTGTTGAAAAAGAATGGTTGACAAATAATATTTCATTGTGCAGACTTGAGATTCTAGATAGAAAGTAGTAAACACACATCGAGTTAACGTGTAAATACCGTGTTACAATAACCACTAATTGATAGATGAACCATGTCAACCAAAACTTTAAGGTGATCGTTGAGACCCAACTATTATAAATATTCCTATTATGCTCCCTCACTCAAATGCCCGTCGGGCTTGAAGAGTGGGTTAGTTGTGCACCGGCTTCCCCGTACCGTGTGTTGGGTTTCCACTCCAAGTTTTTGAGGAGTTTTTTGAGGTTGCCAGGATTTGAACCCGTGACCTTCTGTCACACTGGCTCTGATACCATGATAGATGAACCATGTCAACCAAAACCTTAAGGTGATCGTTGAGGCCCTAATAAGAATATTAGTAATAAATATTCTTATTACTAATATTTGGTACAATAATAAGTACTCCCTCTGGCTTTTATTTTTCTTCCCGTTTCTCTAATATATGTGAGGAGTATTATAATGAAATGGGAAGAAAACAACAAGTCGGAGGGAGTATGGGTTATAATGATAGTAACATGTGCAACACTAGCTACTCATATATGAGAATACTCCTATACATTATAGGTGACAAAGATAAATATGTTACAATAGCTATAAAATGTGTTACAATAACAACTAAGACGTGTTATAATGACAGTACTCATATCAATTATGGAAACAAGTATAAATGTGTTACAAACTTACAATAACAAACAAAGCGTGTTACAATAACAGCCCATATGTGTTATATTAGTAATTCAGACGGAATATGAGCGAAAGCCGATTAGTATGTTGCCGAGCAAGTCTTCCAGTATACGATCTTTTTTGAATTTTCGTTGAAATTGTGAACTAAAAAAATTACAAAATTAAGCTTGAGTTTATAACCGCTCCTAATTAATTAATTCAATCTCGATACATCCAAAACCAACACTCTTGTAAAACAAACAAATAACAATGTTATTCAATTTTGATTTTTTTTTTGAAGAAAAATGCCTAACGGCATTACTCAATTAATAAACGATCAAAAGCAACAGCAGCGTTAAAGAGGGTGGAAGACCATCCTCCCATACAACCTTTCCTACGACACGTGGAACACAATGAGCTAAACCATGTGCAACACAGTTATTGACTCGACTTACATAAGACCAAATAACAGATTCGAAATTCAAACTAAAAGTAACTAAATCATCTAGAAGTTGGTGAAACATGCTCCGACCCAGCTGTTTGTCGCGAATAGCTTCTATAACCGGAAGCAGTCACTTTCGATTTCCACCTTTCGGATTCCGCGTGCAGCTGCTTCTTCAAGGCCATCCAAAATCGCGGTAGCTTCTGCAAATTGAACCTCCCAGCACTGGTCCCTCCCCATCGACACACCCCACATTACATGGCCATTGCTGTCCCGACATACAACACCCGTACTAACCCCTTCACCCTCTTTCACTCCCGCATCCACATTGATTTTGACAAAGCCCACACGCGCCGGTCTCCAACCCGTATCCTCCTCCCTTCGAGCTCCCCCCTGCTCACGTCTTACCCCCTCTGACCTCGTCCCCACAACCCCAACACCCTCATGAATGACATCAGTCGCTCGTCTTACCACGTCCTCCGGAGCCACATCCGCATTATCAAACACTACCTTATTGCGATGTTCCCAAATAGCCCAACACCCTACCATCAAAGTCGCACCCTTCTCCATGCACATATTCTTCCAACACCCTTCCACCCATTCCTTCACGTCCTCTCCCCTACCCTCCGTCACCTCTCCCAAGCCCAAGCCATCCCAGACCCATTTTGCCACCCCACAATCCCGAAATAAATGAAGACTCGACTCAATATTAGAATGACAAAAAGGACAAAGAGAGTACTCACCTCCAACTCGGCAGCGATGTTAGCTCTTGTGGCGAGCGCTTCACTACACAGTTGCCAGAAGAAGAGCTTCACACGGGGCCAAACCGAAAGTTTCCAAAGCCGATTCCAAAGCCATCATCCTCTAGCCCAGTCCGATCCACCAGCCATATCTCCCAACTCCCCCACCAGCATCTTATACGCACTCCGAACCGTATACAATCCATCCTTCTCAAGCCCCCAATACCAGATATCAGACGGTCTATTCGGACTAATCCGAATATCAAGTATTTGATGTACTTAGAAAGGAAGGAAGAGTTGATTCAACTTGTCCTCATCCCACGCAGCTGCATTCGGCATCATCAGCTCGGCTACATTCATACTCTCCAACCCGAGTGGACACGGTGAAATAATCCGCCCCGTATGCGTATTGGATAACCACGAATGACCCCACACCCTTGTCTCAGTACCATCCTCAAAACGTATTTGTAAACCACGCTCCATCACCTCCCTTGCTTCCAAGATACCTCTCCAAGTGTAGCTGGGATTATAACCAAGACCGGCCGTCATAAACTCATCATTAGGAAAGTATCTCACCTTCATTAGCCGGGACCTATGGACGCGGGCCCATGGGGGTCGCTCGGGAGAAAAGCGAGCAAGCTTTTGCATTTGTGGAGTCGCCACCAATTTATTGTGGAAAATTGGAAACCGTTCGAATATTTCGCGTCATGTCAAGACACAAAGTAGTGACATGAACACCAAGAACTCGTTACCCTTAACATTCTATGTCTAGAATGACTCTCGTGGATGCCAATGAACATGGATGTTCACAGAGATCTGGAGTAAGAGGTGAGGGTACGTATTAGGAATATCTTTTGATCGAACACCTAATCCCGCCCGCCTCGAAAGCGGCCTCTACTAATGATTAGGGAAAATCGTCTATACTTGATATGTTGAAGGTTATATGCATGCAATGCAACGTCCATTAGATTAATCCTAGCATGTGAGAATTAACTAAGTCGGTGAAACACGTAATTTAACATGCATTAATGTCGAGGTAGAAATTTAGGTTAATTGCATGTGAGAGCATACAAACAATATGATAAAGAAATACAATAAAAATGCAACAATTGAAAATTACAATAATTACAATGGGTTAATTGATTTACGTCGAAAATACACTTAAAACGGATGATTTGAGAAAAGAAAATAGAAAATAAATTAACGAACAGATTATTAGTGATAATACGAATAATAGTTAATTTTATACGTAAGCTAATAACTAGATTAAAGCAGGAACGGGAGTTCAGGGGCAGAATTCAACCCGGAACTGGCGCAGCAGAGCTGCATCCTTTGGAAGAGGCGCAGCAGACGCTGCGTCTGTTCCTGAGTTGAGTTCTGGTTGTGAAGCCGGAACTGCATATTGTTAATGTTAGTGGGTAAATTTAATGCTTGATTATTGATATTTGACTCGGATAGAAGTGGCTTAATAGATTATTTACATGCAAATTAGTCATAAAAACGATAAAACATGAGATAAATCTAATTAAGACATATTAATTACAAGATTAATAGCAAGATTAGTAATGAATTAACAAACTAAGACAAATTAATTAGGTTAATTAATGACAAACTAATGATGACGATGAACAACAGATGAAAATCTATCAAAGAATGAATTTAAGAGACTTGATATTGATGAATCGAACCTCTAAAAATCCGAATTGATTTTAATGACGAAAACCCGCAAATATAAATTATAAGGGATTTAAGTCGTGAAATAAAAGATGATAAATTGTTAATGATTTATACGTCAAAATTATCATGCTAAAATTATCGTGTTAATGAATTAAGAACAATCGAAGACAAAACAAAAGTAAACAGACGAACAAAAGACGAAGGAAGAAGAAGGAAAGCAGGAACTGCGGCAGCCTGAGGAAGAGGCGCAACAGGTGTTGCGTCCCTTCGAAGAGGCGCAGCAGTTGCTGCGTTCCTTCTCGACGTTTGTCTCCCGTTAATTCGTAAAAAGGGTTTGAAATAAGGTTTTGTAAATCGGATTTGAATGTGTTTTCGACGTAAACCTTACAATAATGATTACAAAAATAAAGTACAATAACAAAAGATGGGATTTACACCCTCAGACTTACATGTTTGACGAAACGAGTTTGACTAAGTTAACGTTTAGTGATGCTCGACTCGAATGTACGACGAAAGTGCCCTCTAAGAGGAAATTAAACAAGATTGATTAAGTTGATTGATGTAGAGTTGGTCAAATTGGTCGGTCATGCAAAACGAGGCTGGTACTCAGAAAGATCCGAGCTTACATGGTCGAAAGTTCAAGCACGTAGACGCCAAAAAGCAATAGCGTGGTCTAGAATGCAAAAGGAGAAGAGAAGAGCGGACACTCGCGTGAGAAATATGAGGAACGAAGGTCCCTATTTATACCAATCACGCGAAGGAATTAGGGTTTCGGAGAAACTTTGGAAGTAAATCTCGAAAAGATTTGAAAATACGCAGAAAGGAGCTGGGGAAGAGGCGCAGCAGCCACTGCGTCTCTTGGAAGAGGCGCAGCACCTGCTGCGTCCTTTCCCCAAGGGTTTCCTCATGCGGAAGAAAGATTTCTGCGTTTCTATTATGGAATTGCGGTTTGATCTTAATTTCCTTATTATTTATAAAATAATTTCGGGATATAATTTGCCAAAAGATTAAAAGATTGAAAATATGGAATAGATTCTATTCCGGAACATTCCAGAATATTATGACTCGGCATTTTAAACTGTTATTAGAAACTGAAGACGGTTTTTGACCCGGACTCCAAATGTACTCTACTTACTGTCAAAACGACCGTAATGGCGCGTAGATGACAACCATGAGGTAGACACAAGTGTTTGAGCTATCACTTGACGATAAAACATCAAACTATCATAAATCGTTCCGTGTACCAAACATGCGGCCCAATCATCACCGGGTGGTTTGCGGGAGGTGAAGAAATGAGGTATCTACAGAGCCCCCACTTTGACTGAGGTTTGGACAAGGCAAAAGTCAAAGTATAGCCATCAGTTCAATCGAAGATTACAACCTGACAACTATTGTGACGCGAGGCGGCTCAAGGGGTCTGAGCCAAGGACATGTCGTCGGGAACATTTTAGAGTCTGTCGACTATCGGGGAGGGTCGTTTAAAGTCCATTAGACTACGTAAGGAGGCTCGCCAGCCATAAGAAGAGACCATACCTGAGATTCCTTGAAACTCATTACTTTGTCGGACTCCAAGGGGAAGCAAAACGTGATATTGAAGGATTGAAGGGAGGCAGCAGGACGTCGGCAGGAACTGCTGGGAGAAATCTGCTTGGGTTGATTTTCAAACAAACTTCGGCAAAACTCGAGATTGATGTTGAACTCCACGTGTTGAGAGGGACGATTGGCTATCCGAAACTCTCGCTGGGGGAACAGAATCGAGACTGATCTCCTATGGGGGAACAGATTTGAGGTGTGTCAAAACACCTGTCAGAGAATATTCGCTCGTTGCGGCAAGCGAGGTCTTGATCAAATACCGCGACAGTTCGCAGTTTGCTTGAAAATACGGGTCGGGCGAAGAATAAACATCAAATGGACCAAATGTATGATATGGGGTGTTGAGGAAGAGGCGCACCAAAGATGGGCCCACAAATAACGAACTTATAACGAATTTTCGAAAATTGATTTAGAGGGAAACTGAGGAAGAGGCGCAGCAAGAGCTGCGTCCTTTCCTGGATGTGTTCCTGCCTGAGTAAAAACTCGATAAAAATCGTGTTTTATTCATAATTTTCGAAACATAAATCCTCCAAATACTCTCTCAAATTCCAACCATTTCTCGCCAAAATTTGATCAAGAGCTTTCATTTGCTATGACTAATCGAGGTATGTATATTATTCTGGCATTAATCTTCCATATTTGATCAATTTGGACCGACAAATTAGGGTTTCCAACCCTAAAAATGTCGAAAAATTGGGGCTTTTCCCCCAAACGATATTGCCTTGTAAAATTGACTTTGTAAATGGATAATTGGTAGTATAGGGATCATAACCATGTATTCATTTCGAATTTTCATTGAGTTTTGAGCATTTGAGTGAAATTGTGACGGTCTCACAGCTGAACCGTAAATTGCTTCGAGAATAGCCTTAGAATTGCCCATTTGTGACAAAACTTGATATTTAGAATCCTTGTATGATGGGTAAACTTCCTACCATTTCAGATTTTTGATTTAAGACGGCTTTTTCAGGACACTTTTCTAGGGCATAATCGCCGTAAATAACGAAATGCTGTCGAAATTCCGACTCGAACCCATGACTAGGCTTGAATTTAGACTTGAATTGACCCATATTACCACATGAGCGGACGGGTTTCGAGGAAAATGGCCAAAGATGGTGGGAAAAGAGCGATTTCAGAGCCTTGAAAACTCGAAAATCTACTAATTAAGGCTCGTCGTCACTTGACGCGGACTAAATTTGCTTTAATTTTGCAGGTGACGAGGCTTATACGTCAGGGAGAGGTCCCATGGACGTGGACACCGTTCTTGACCCTTCTTGTACGCTCGAGGAGGCGTTGGAGCAGGCTTTTGCTACGGCAGTGACGGTTGTTGAGGACGAGATCGTCGAGGAGGAGGCTGTTGAGGACGAGGTCCAGAGGCGGGCCAACGTCGGATAAGGTGGTCGCCATCTGAGGGGATCACCGGAGTGGGCTGAGAGTTGGGACATCAGACATCTCATCTGGGCTGCGGAGAGTCACCTATCCTACATGACGGTGAAGAGATTGGTAAATTGAACTTCATCATTCTTTCATTTACCTTCTTTTATTTTCATTCGCTAATCCTCTTCTCTTTCATTCGAGCTAAAGATAGCTCTTGCTTTGAATCAAAATAGGAGGTCGGGAACATCAGGTCCTTCTCGGGTTACACTACGATGATGGAGGCTTACGGGAGATTGTCGGCGGAGGAGCAGACCATCATCGAGCGGGGAGCGTTTGGTGTCTTGGTACGAGCGTGGAGGGACATCAAGGGAAGGAAGATTCGGGCTAACCTTAGCCTGGTTCGAGCTTTCCTTGATCGGTTTTGGGACACGACCTCGACCTTTCACATGCCTTTTGGTGAGGTTGGGGTCACGTTGGAGGACTACGGCATGATTTATGGCTTGCCGTACGGGACTGAGGCTGTGGAGTGGCCGGAGACAGCCATGAGAGTGGACTCAGCTGAGGCTAGGAGCTTGATTGGTTGGAACCTGACGGCGAAAGCTGCTGCGATTCCCGGGTTGGTGTCGTGTTCCTACGTCCGGGATTACTTTGCTGGGAAGACCCCGGCGATGGTGGTGATCGATGGGAGGGAGACGTCTCCTCCTCCTTGCAGTGCGGAGCAGAGAGCTCGTTTGTGGCTCTGGTGGTTCTTGTCTTCGATCTACCTCGGAGACAAGGGAGAGAGGCTGTCGACGAAGCTTCTTCTCTTCCTTTCTGATCTGAGTGGCCTAGGTCGTTGGGACTGGGTCACTGCTGGCTTTGTGGTCCTCATTCGCTATATGAGGGCCATGGTTCATCCGGAGCTGATGGAGAAGGGGACTTCTCCTGCCACTGGTGGTCCTGGACTACTGCTGGAGGTATGAACCTTCATTTCGTATCATGAAAGATCATTTCCTTTCCTTATCAAATCACAAAAGATCGTTATTGATTATCTTGTTTTGCAGGCTTGGGTGTTACTCCTACTTTCCTAGCCTCGCGCCTAAGAGGACGGAGCCGGGGGAGAGAGCCTATCCCGTCATGAGGGACTGGGTGATGTGTCGCACGAAGAGCCAGTGTTCCTTTCACGACGTCTGTCGACGGGACATGAACGCTCTGCAGTTGGATGGTGTGAGTATCTTCGACTCACCTTTCTTTGTTTGCTTTCTCGTTGCTTTCTTTTAGAACTGATCATAAGAATGACCTCTTGTTTGCTTATCTTAGTGGGTGACCAGGCCTTGGGCGGACTACACTGGCGTTTCTCCTTTTGTGGCTGAGGTCCTTCGACCTAGGAGCTCGAGCCGGTAGCTTATGAGGACGTCGATGGGTCTCGTGTGGTACTTGGGCGAGCGTTTGACTCGCCAGTGCTCTCGAGATGTCTTCACGGTCCCCATCGATCTTCCTCGGACGATGTTCAGGGAGCCTTCCGATGCTGAGAGGGAGGCTGACTTGGAAGACGTTGGTGGTGACGCCCTCCTTCTTCCTGGCGAGGACTACTCGGCGTTCCTCTACCGTAGGTTAGCGTACTGGCCAGTCATGGTAAGTAATTCAATTTTCTTTCGATTGTCTTGAAAACATGATGAATGATCATCGATTAATGGAAACCTTTTGAATTTTGCAGGAGGTTGAGGTGGCAGGCATCGAGCCCCCAGCGTACCCCGAGACACTCGAGTACACTGATCTGATGAGGATGACGATGATCTCCGAGCTTCGCGACTTTGGCGTGGCGGTGAAAGATGCTGGCCTGGACGAGTGGCAGCATCTGATTTGGAGGGTACGTTCCCCAACTTGTTTAGCTTTTGTATAAGAACACATTTGTTTAACTTTGTCCAATCAGTGAGAATCCTTGTTTATTGAAATGCAGGTAGCACCATCCCGGTTCGTGGCTTTGTGGAGGGTAGTGTAGATACCCAGTATCTGCACCTTCCGAAAACCACCCGATGATGATCGGACTATAACGTGTTTTTGATATGTGTGCATGGATTGGCTATACATGAGACGCTTTAATGCACTACTCGGATATGAAAAATGATTTCAAAAGTTTTCTAACTTCATTTACATTAAAATGACCCTAATTAGAGTCAAAACCGTCTTCGGACCCAAAACCGAGTCAGAAATCCGCAACTCGAGTCAACCTTAGTCAACCCAAATCTCGAATGTCGAAAATAATGCCATGAATGTCTTCATCATGTCATTTCCATTAAAATTACCCTATTTAGAGTCTAAACTGACACCGAGCCAAAAACCGACTCGAAATTCAAATCCTGACTTACACGGGTCAAACTCGAGTCAAAGACACAAAATACCTACCCCAAATATCACCCAAGAGGAAGCTTACACGGCTAAGCAACCAACAAAGACCAAAAATCACAACCAACAAAACATTGGTTAGAACAAATGCAAAATCCAAATTTGCGAAAGGGATAGTACACCCCATTACATCACGAGGTAGCTCGCGCCTCTTTGGGGTGTCTCCTTAGCCTCCAAGAAAAATCGACCGACCTACCATCCCACATTTCTCTATAAATACCCACCATCACACAACATAATCTTCACGGGAGAGTCCGCCTCCTCCTCCTCCCTTAAACTTCTAGACCCGACTTCCTAAATCACAAAATCGACACATGTTTACGACCTACCGATCGTAAACACAAGCCTTACACATTTTGTTTGGTACCCTCGCCGTGCATTCGACCGACCCATTTAACCAACTCAATTCATCAATCAACATGTTTTAATTAACATATTTTCAACATATTTTCAAAACAAAATCCTTTTTTAAGGCACTCTTTTAAACTTCTTTGATCGCGTTTAGTCACAACGAGAAAATCGTCTCTAAAGTCGTCTACTTCGCAAACATCAATACATGTAAGTTTGAGGGTGTAAACAACTCACTTATTTCGTGTGTGTTTGGCCTAGTTTGTAAAAGTGTTTTTGGACTCAAAAACACTTTTTGGCCAAACACATCGTTTTCTAAAAGTTAAACAAAAATTCTCAAAAGCTAAAAATCCATATTTTTGCCCATAGAAATAGAAGCAGCTATTTGTTGTTTCTGTTTTTGAAAAACACTTTTGAAAAATTAAGCTTGAAAATCAAAAACTCATTTTTGAGAATCGAGGCCAAACATGCTCTTCATGTCTCTACTGTTTTTATGAGTTGATGAACATGAACAATGCATAACAGGATTCAAATATAGGTTAGACGAGCCAAAACCGAGTTTTGGCCCGAGACAGAAGCCCTTTGCTATGCAAAGAGGCTCGCGCCTCTTGTGGGTTCTCGGGTCAGACTCAAACGTGTTTGTTCTCGTCTTTCCTCTTTATTTCATTTCTTATTTGCAATCGGTTTTTACCATTTCAAATGTTTCAAATCATTTTTATGACAAACCTTTTAGCCATAAATTAAAATCATCCTTGGTTCTTTATACCATGACGGTTTATTCCGTGACCCGATGATATTATTGGGTTAATTACATATTAAAGGGTATTTTAACCCCCTCTTATTTTATTTACCATTTTTCTCATCTATTTACATTTGCAAACATATTAGTCATAATTCATCATCATCCTTGGTTCTTTATACCATTTCAGTTTAATCCGAGTACGATGACAAACTTGACTAATCACAAATAATTGAACTTAACATAATTAGTTTAAATCAAACATTTTACATTTTTATATGTAAACTATGCTTTTCAAACTTGCAAATACGACAACGAATATTACAAACATAATAGTAATTATTCCGAGTCATGCAAATCATGCCTGCAAACATTCATCACAAATACGGTTTTAAATAGCCTTTTCAACAACGTTTTAAACAACCTTTTCACAACCAAGAGATGCCTCTTGGTTTGGCTCATGGCTCGCGCCCCAAGGCCTCCTGTTTTCATATTTTAAAACCCGGGCAGAGCCCTTTCCCTCGCCAATAGGCTCGCGCCCCAATGGGGCTTCCTGGCACTGTTCTGTCTCGTTTTAGCACTTGTTTAGGACGGTCTCGGCTACGGTTAACCTGTATACATAATAGATAAGATTGACAAGTTTACGTGTTTTTACACTTTGTCATTTGACACCCTTTTTCAAACAATGGAATCGTGTTAAGCATCGTAATCCGAATTTGGTAAATGGTTGTTTAATTTCCGTCTCACATGCAAATCAATCTAAATCCAACTTTGACACCAATTTCTTGGTACATGCATAAACCACCGACTTAGGAAATATTCACATGTTAGGTTAAGACTTTTGGATGTGCATTCATGCATTTAAACCGTTTTATCAATTCTTACACTTAAACAACCATGATCGATCATTAGAGGCCGCTAACGCGGGCGGTATTGGGTGTCTGATTAAAGGGCTACCCAATACGTACCCTCACCCCTTACTCAGAACATTTGGATAGTGGATGGCCTTATCCAGGGCGCACGAGAGTCATTTTAGGCATATAATGCTAAAAGGGGGACGAGTCCTTATCTTTAGTACCTATGTCAAGCACCGCTTTTTGCCTTGATTGACCTAGGTATAAAGTGGATTCGAACGGGTTCCAAGCATCCCACAAATGTTTGGTGGCGACTCCGACCATCTCTGCATCGTTTCGAGACCTTTACCGAGACGAAACCGACCTATCTAAATAGATCCGGTCGAAAGCATTTTTACGTCGCCGAGCGTGGCTTTCTAGACCACTGCATGTCCACAGATTGGCTTGGCGTGCAGGTGGCCCGTGACTACGGACCGGTAGGCGGCATCGCGCCCGCAGACCGGCCTATGGTCCATGTCCACAGGTAGCCAACCGGCTACGGGCTACTGCCATCGAGGCACTTGCTGGCGGTCAAGGACGTCAGGTATGAACCTTCCGTTTACTTCATTTTTTGAATTTTCTAACTTTCTTTATGTTTGAAACGATTGACATGAGCCAATTGTTGTCATTTGTAGAGGGAGCGCGACTTGGAGCGAGAGCTAGCGCAGTCCCGGGAGGAGACGGCTCGCCTGCTGAGGGAGCTGGAGGTCCGCGACGCCAAGATCGCTGCTCTCGAGGCGAGAGTTACCGAGTTGGGCGGCGACCAGCAGTAGTTCCTGTGGTTTTGTTGTTTTTGTTGTTGGCCATACTGCATACATTTTGTACATTTTTAGGACCTTCATTTTGGACTTTTGGACTTCGTTTCGGGCACGAGCCCCCAGTTTGGTGTACATATTTCTTTTGGTTGTATATATGATGGCTTGAGTGCCTTTGCTACCGGGTTGCTTTGTTTGTACCTGCAGGTTAGCTTTGAACAGGTTTGGTAGATGACGGTTTATGCCGTCATGCTACCGAAATTTACACAGAAATTGTACATAAAACAAATATTTGTACACATGGCCTAAATTAGCGCAAGACAGCGACTCGAGAAACTGCAAAAAAATTACCGAAAATGACCGGACGGTAGGGAGGGTTATCCCCTAAAAAAAATGAAAATAGAAACATATAAGTTTGAAATGTAATATGAAATGAGAGTGAAATGATTCCCCAAAAAAGAAAAATTAAAAGAAATGGTTAATTTTGAAAATAAATAATTAAATTGGTGAAATGATTCCCAAAAAAAAAATGAAAAAAGAAATGGATAAGTTTGAAAATGAATAATTAAATTGGTGAAATGATTCCCTAAAAAAGAAAATGAAAAAAAGAAATGGATAAGTGTGCTGAATTGACTAAGAAATGGCGATCTCGCCTCGAAATGTGTGCCCGTGGGATTAGGAAACTCGAAACATGGTAATTTGACAGAATTACCAAAAATAATAACCCATATGAATAGGAAATTATGCTTAAAGGATTTAGGAAAGATCCGACGCGGAAAATCACAGAACTACATCTGAGGAAGAGGCACAGCATGAGCTGCGTCCCTTTGAAGAGGCGCAGCAGGTGCTGCGCCCTTTCCCCAGTTTGTCCGTCCGGACAGATTTTAGGAAACAGCCTTTAGTATAAATATAGACGTCGATGGAGGTTTTATTCACATAATTCTTCCGTCTTTCTTCCGGCGATTACATAAAAACTCTTCTAATTAATCATATATCATGAATACTTTAGAAATCTGTCTTAAAGAATGGACAAACGAGTTCTCAAACATGTAGAAACATGATATGGGTGCCTATAATTTTGGATCGATTTTGACCTTGAAGCTAATCAAAGTGGTCAAACCGTTCTTGGATGCTTGTCTTGAGTATTGGGACCCGAATTTCCACGTATTTGCCTTTCCTGGAGGCGATATATGTCCGTTTCCTGAAGAAATAGCTGCAATCCGCGGTTGGGACCCCGAACATATGCCTGCTATACCCTCTACTTCTCAAGGGATAAGAACAAATTTAGGGATTTGCTTGGATTGACAAGAGCCGAGGTTGACCGTCTTGTGACCTCAAAAGGAGTCCGAATGCTTGATTTTATCGATCAATTCATAAATAGGGCATTCGGGTTTTGCCTATTGCATGGTTATGTCCTTCAAGGGCATGTTGATGAGGATTTTAGAGGTGATCCTCGCTATTTGAGCCTAGTTGAGCAAATGGAGCTGCACAGGAGCCCAGCTTACCTATGTTTAGGAGAGATCCTATTGGGGTTGGACAATAGGAAAGCCAACCGCGACCTTCCTTATTTAGGAAGTCCCATCATCTTGCAGGTAAAAGAACTCAATTTTCTTTTTTTCCTTTTTTCTGCTTTTTTTTTCGTTCTTTTTTTTTGTGTTGGATACTAATACCTGCTCTTGGTAGGTCTGGCTCATGGAGCGCTTGCGGCTGATCGAGCCCCCAGTTAATATTCCTGCTTATCATGCTCGCTCAATTGCAATGAGGACTAGGCTTTACATGGTGGACTTTACTCGAGTTTGCAACTACTGGGATAACAAGTTGAAGAACGAGGATGGTCCCCTGATTAGATGGATTGTACCCTGGTGGCACCTCAAGTCTGTTACTGGAGTGTTGTCTTTAGATCCTTCCCGATCGGTGCGTATTCCTGGCTTGGAGTTCGTGATATGCATCTTCCCAGAGAGGCTGATGAGGCAGGTTGGATTGAAGCAGACGATTCCTAAGCTTGATACTGTTCCTCAGACTGCCATGGTGCTTACTATTGAGAGCCGAAGAGAGTGGGCCATCAAATGGGCTCAGAGAAATATGTGGTTCCTAAACTCTTCTGTTAGTGCGCTCTGGGTATCAGATTCCTACTTGCAGTGGAGGAAGGCTACTACTCCTGAGGAGCGCGAGAGGCTGGGGAAGCACGAGCCTGTTGACTACAAGGTTCGTGATGTAGAGAAGGAGAAAGAGAAGCACTTGACCGAGGGAGAGGAAGAATCCGGATTTCGAGTTTTTTATCCATCGAAGAAACCGAAGACCTCTCCTGCCGTGGAAAAGGTGGTTGATAAGAATGGCAAGGCTAGACCGCGAGAGAGACCATTGGTGATTAGGTCTGAGATAGTGCAGGAGCGCCCGACTCGTGGTCGAGACAAGAAATATGACAAGAATGATAAAGGCAAAGGGAAAATGGAAGAATAGCCTAAGTCTTAGTATTATTTATTATTATTATTATTTGTAATAAACGGTGGGGTTTTTAGAATCCTAGCCTATTTATTTTAGCATTGTTTTATTATGTGGCATATTACTATAATATTGGGAAGAAATGAATAAAAAGGTTAATTGGTTATGAAACCATTGTGATTTACTATTATTATTCTTGTCGAATTCCAAATGCATATGCAAATGTCCTTCTATTTACATTTAAAAATAATGAGTTGTATCCTGTGAAGGATTGCCTACGTATTCATTTTAAAAATGAAATCAAACCCTTGCACGTAGTTCAAGTAAATGTAAAAGAATAATTGTTCTGAGCAAGAGCTCGTAATGAACTAGAAAATAAGCATGAGCTTTTACTTACTCCTAAAGCACAATTCAGTTTATTTGATGATATGAGGATGACGATTTGTCAAAATGCAAGATCAAGGTGACATAAGCTTTATTTCAGCTGGCCAGGGGCCGTTTTTATTTTGTGACACGTGAAGTTACGCGAGGCGCGTTTTTGTTTCTATTCTAGGCATAGTAACGTTTCAGTTGGTCGAGATTTGTTGGGTTGGCAAATTCATTCCCATCTAGGTCTGTGATTCTAACCGCACCCCCCAGGAGTATGGACTTGACCAGGAATGGTTTGAGAACTAAGTCTCCTTCTTTGATGTTTCTTAGCTTAACCCTTTTGTTGAAGGCTCGTCTGATACGTGTCTGATATGTTTGCACATTATGTAATGCGTGCAACCTTCGTTCATCTAGGAGGATAAGTTCTTCATATCTATCTCTCTTCCAATCGGCTTCTGGGATTTGACTTTCAAGTAAAATACGCAAGGATGGTATTTCTAGCTCGACTGGTTGCACGGCTTCCATAACGTAGGTTAAATAGAAAGGAGTGGCCCCAGTGGGCGTCCTAACGGATGTGCAATATCCCCATAAGGCAAATGGTATTTTGCTTGGCCAATCTCGATAATTGTCAATCATTTTCTTGAGGATTGTGACAACGTTCTTATTTGCTGCCTCTACTGCGCCATTAGTTTGTGGTCTATACGACGAGGAATGGTGGTGTTTGATCTTGTACTTGGCTAGCAATTGCTCAGTCTCAGCCTGGAAATGTGACCCATTGTCACTGATAATCTCATGTGGGCAACCGTATCGACATATGATATTGGTTTGTATGAACTTTGCCACGTTCTTGGTCGTGAGACTAGTATAAGAAGCCGCTTCTACCCATTTGGTGAAATAATCGATCGCCACCAGAATGAAACAGTGACCTCCTGTTCCGGCTGGGGTGATCTTTCCGATGATGTCAATTCCCCAGCAGAAAATGGCCAAGGAGATGTCATGGTGTAGAGTAATGAAGGAGGACATGTTGCACATTCCCGAAGATTTGGCAATTGTGGCAATGTCTGACATATTTGATGCAATCGGATTTTATTGTGGTCCAATAATACCCCAAATGCGTGATTTTATTTGCCATCATAGGTCCACTCATGTGAGGGCCACATTCTCCATCATGGACTTCTTCCATCACTTTTCGTGCCTGTGAATGATCAAGGCAACGCAGGACTACACCAAGAGGTGTTCTTTTATACAATTCTCCTTGCATGAGGACGTATTAGGAGGCTAGTAAGCGTATAGCACGTTGTCCCCTCTTATCCATATCTGGTGGATAAGTGTCGTTGAGTTTGAAGTTCAGAATCGCTTGGAACCAAGGTTCCTCTGGGTTTTCTTATTCATCTTTGATTTGGTGTACATAAGCTGGTTCTGACCGTCGTTCGATGCGTAAAGGCATTTCTACCATGTTATCTGGCATATTAATCAAGGATACGAGTTTTGCAAGAGCATCTGCAAATTGATTCTCTTCTCGCGGTAGGTGTAGGTAGGTTACTTGATCGAAGAATTGGGCAACTTGGTCTATTCTGGCTTGATACGGTGCTAGGCTTTCACTCCGAATTTTCCAAGATCCCGTAATTTGGTTGATGATCAAAGATGAATCTCCATGTACCCGAAGATTCTTGATGCCTAAACCTACTGCTGCTTGTTGCCCAATGAAGCAAGCTTCGTATTCTGCCGCGTTATTTGTCACCTCGAAGTTGAGTTTGACGGAGAGTGGTGTTGTGACACCCCCATATACCAAGGAGCCTTAACAAGACCTTCCCTAGCATATGAGGGCATCACCATCTCAGTTGCCCGAAGAAAGTAATAATCAAAGGTCAATAAAAGAACATTTATAACAACTTTACAAGGGATATAACCCAACTAATAATACAAAAGATACATCACATCAAAACTATATAAGCTACTCCTGTCATTACTTGTGAAGACTCATCTCTGCCCGGACTCCAGTTACCATCCAAGACAACACCTGCTAAGACTGACTGCTCACCATAAGGGATCACGGCAGAGACAACAAAACAAACAAAAGACGAACCATACAAGGTCAGTAACTGAGGCAAGACACAACATCAACTATCAGCATACTACAAACACAACCAAGCACACACACCAGATACAACCACTCCAACCAATCACCATCACCGACTGTCTACTAGACCAGCCCTGTCGGTGGGGGACCACATTCGTTCCCACCTAAGCCCCGCTCATCATACTGAGCGATAAACCTGTCTCAGTCATGTGCACATCCCCTCCCGTGGCGGGTTCCACGGAGGGCGAAACTAGGGCGTGAAGCCACTCCCGCAAGTGACTCCACTCAGCCGAGGACGCACCTCGAGAACCAAAGACAATCAATCACAGACAGCTGCACCACAACAACAACCAATAAAAAAAAAACACACACCAACAAATTACTGTACACAATCCGCCACACGGTGACAACAACAATACAACAACGATACAACAACCGACACACTAGACAACCAACAGAAACTGAGTTGGCGAACCTACCTTTAGTGTAACACCCCCATACTCCAAGTGCCTTACCAGGACCACTCAGGTATAAAGCTGTTACCATCTCGGTTCCCCGAGGCAATGATAATCATAAGACAATAACGAAACAACATTTAAATAGTATAAGTTTAGTGAAAGAATACAATCCAAAACCAAATGCCCAAAATACGGGTTACATGTTCTCAAAACAACTGTCTAAACAACTAACTGAAAATGTCTGACAAATTACTAATGCTACAAATGGAAGACTCTATCATCATCGAAGGTGACACATCCCGATTAGCCCATGTATCTCGACTCATACCTGCTCAACAACTGCTCACCATCCCCGAATGGATCACCACGTTTTTAAAACAATAAACGGGGCGAGTACTAATCACACAATTTATATAACTCAACAAAACAACAAACAACACAGCTCAATCGTCACAGATGTACTCCGAACTCCATCACCAACTCCACAATACTGACTACACACTAAAGTGTGTAGCCCTGCCAGAGTACCCATCGCAACAGGTTACTCCTCGCCGCCAGTGGGGGACCGCAGCCGTTCCCACCTAAGCCCCGCTCATCTCCGTCGAGCGATAAACCCAAATCCATTAATGTGCACATCCCTTCTGTGGCGGGTTCCACAGAAGGCGAATAATGGGCGTGAAGCCACTCCCACAAGTGACTCCACTCAGTCAGGGACGCACCCCGAAGAACACAGACAGATACAATCAATCACAACTACTAATCAACAATCAAAACCAACAACCGTCACAATACTCGTATGATAACAATCAGTAATCACAAATCACCACCAACACATTATGGGACTAATACTGAGTAGGGAAACCCTACCTGGAATGCAATACAGTCAGACGATCTCAACAACTGTTATCAAAAAGCCTCCTCTACGAATCCTCCTCCTAACATAACATCACATATATCACAAACCACACAAAACTAACACAAATCCCCCAATTTCCAAAATTAGGGTTTAACAAGACTTAATTAAATATAACAAATTAGGTACGTAGATCTTACCCTCGACGCAAGGATCACAAAGATGTAAAGAAAGATGAATTCCGACCTTCCAAGCTCCGGGATTTGTCAATAATGCGATGAGTGCGAAGTACGTAGGTTGAAATCTCTTTTGAAAGTAATTAGGTTTGTAAAAGTGTATTATGAAAGTGACGGAAGTGTTTATATATTAATTCGCATTATTAACAAAACCCGACAAAACATTACCCGCAAATCGGGCTACTCGATCGAGTAACTGACGTACTCGATCATGTGCCGCCTACTCGATCGAGTACCGAGGCTAATCGATTGAGTACCCAACAGGTCAGAAACTGTTTTAAATCGCAAAACACCCCTACTCGACAGAGTAAGGCCCACTCGATAGAGTACCCAGAGACTTATAAAACCGTAGTATTACAGTCTTCTCTCCTTAAAATGAACTTCGTCTCCGAAGTTCAAACCACAACAAAACAAAGACACACACTACTACACTCCCGACACAACAACCAAAATAAACTCAACATAAAACATGTTACTAACCCAAACTCAACCCGACTCAACCACAACAAACATACCGACACATACCGACACAACACCAAAAAGGGTATAAAAGCTCTTATAAACTCTTTGCGATCATCTCCTACCCCTCTAAAAGAAACAAGGTTACGTCCCCGTAACCATACATACCTGATCAAAAAGGAAAGGGTAACGCTCTCTCATGGCCTCCTCTGCCTCCCATGTAGCTTCCCCAGTCTCGTGATTAAACCAAAGGATTTTGAGCAAAACTGTCTCACCACTCCTAGTCTTCCTAACCTTCCGGTCAAGAATCTGCTTAGGTACCTCAAGATAGGACAAGGACTCATCTAGCTCTATGCTCTCTGCATCTAACACATGTGATGGATCACTCACATACTTGCGCAACTGAGATACATGAAACACATTATGCACCCTCTCCAACGCAGCTGGTAAAGCCAAACGATAAGCAACCTCTCCAACCCATTCTAAGATCTCATAAGGCCCGATGAAATTCTGACTTAGCTTTCCTTTCTTCCCAAAGCTCATAATCCCACGCATAGGAGACCCTTTCAGAAGAACCTTGTCCCCAACCTGAAACTCTTTATCCCGGCGATGTAGATCTGCATAACTTTTTTGCCTATCCTGAGCCGCTCTCATCCTTTCCCTGATCATCTTAATCTGCTCAACCATCTCATGTACCATCTCTGGTCCTAGAACCACTGCCTCAGCATTGTCGTCCCAACAAATCGGACTCCTACATCTCCTCCCATATAAGGCCTCAAACGGTGTCATGCCGATACTAGACTGATAGCTGTTGTTGTAAGAAAACTCAATCAAATCTAACCTCTGTTCCCAGCTACTACTAAAGTCCATCACATAAGCTCGTAACATATCCTCAAGAGTCTTGAATGTTCTCTCAGTCTGACCGTCTGTCGCAGGATGAAATGCTGTACTTATATTCAACGTTGTGCCCAAAGATTCCTGTAACTCTTTCCAAAACTTTGAGATAAATCTCGCATCTCTGTCAGATACTATGTCCTTAGGGACTCCATGCAACTTTAGCACATTCTTCCGATAAGCCATAGATAATTGTGCCTTAGTCCATGTATCTTTCATTGGCACAAAATGAGCTGACTTGGTCAGTCGATCCACTATTACCCATATCATGTTGTTACCATGTTGACTCTTCGGCAAACCCACGATAAAATCCATAGAAATGGATTCCCACTTCCACTCAGGTACCTCTAAAGACTGAATCTTGCCTTGTGGTCGTCGCTGTTCCCCTTTAACTCTCTGACATGTCAAACAACGGGCCACAAACTCAGCTGTTTCTTTCTTCATCCCAGGCCACCAAAACATGTTCTTTAAATCCTTATATAGCTTGTCACCACGTGGATGTACTGAATATGGTGTACAATGTGCCTCTGTCATGGTTGTCTTTTTCAGCTCCTCATCATTAGGGACACACCACCTCCCATCAAACCTTAGACTACCATCTGTATGAATAGAGAATCTGGACACTGTCCCTTTCTCTACTCCAGCTCTCCACTCTACCATCTTAGGATCCAACACCTGTTTACGTCGAATATCATCATAAAGATCAGGCTGCACTGTCAAATCTCCCATGGCATCCTCTCTCTGCATCATATGTATCCCAAACTCCCCCACCTCATCTCTTAACCTCGTCAAAGATAAAGCTGTACACAAAGAATATACACTCTTCCTACTCAAAGCATCTGCAACAACATTGGCTTTCCCTTCATGGTAGATAATATCCATGTCATAATCTCCAATCAGCTCCATCCACCTCCTCTATCTCATATTCAACTCCTTTTGAGTGAAGATGTACTTGAGACTCTTGTGATCAGAAAATACCTTAAAGGTCACCCCATAAAGGTAATGTCTCCAAATCTTGAGAGCAAACACCACTGCACCCAACTCTAGATCGTGTGTAGGATAGTTCTCCTCATAAGGCTTCAATTGCCTAGAAGCATAGGCAATTACTTTACCGTTCTGCATCAACACACATCCCAACCCATTCTTTGAGGCATATGTATAAACCTCAAAGTTCTCAATCCCTTCAGGCAATGCCAAGATAGGAGCTGTGGTCAAACGCTCCTTTAATGTTTGGAACGTCATCTCACAACTCTCATCCCAACGAAACCTGTTCTCTTTCCTCATCAAAGCTGTCATAGGTCTAGCAATCTTGGAGAAATCCTTCACGAATCGTCTGTAATATCCAGCTAAACCCAAGAAACTCTTAATCTCAGCAACATTCTTTGGTGCTTCCCACTTTGTCACTGCCTCAATCTTTGCCGGATCCACAGCTACCCCATCCTTAGAGATCACATGTCCCAGAAAAGCAACTCTCTCTAACCAGAACTCACACTTAGACAGCTTAGCATATAACTCATGCTCCCTCAAGGTCTGCAACACAATCCTCAGATGCTCCTCATGCTCCTCCTTAGTCTTGGAATAGACTAAGATGTCATCGATGAACACCACCACAAACTTGTCCAAAAACTGTCTGAAGATTCTGTTCATCAAATCCATAAACACAGCCAGTACATTAGATAACCCAAAAGGCATCACCACATACTCATAATGGTCATACCTCGACTCGAAAGTTGTCTTCGGTATGTCCATCTCCCTAATCTTCACCTGATGGTACCCCGACCTCAAATCAATCTTGGAAAAGACTGATGCACCACTAAACTGATCAAACAGGTCATATATCCTTGGCAAAGGATACTTGTTCTTGTGGACAGCGGGGGCCACGGGGGCGCTTGGGAAACAAGCGTTTGCATTTTGTATGGAGTCGCCACCAATTTTTATGGGAAATTGGAACCGTTCGAATACCTCGTGTCATGTCAAGACACAAAGTAAAGACATGAACACTAAGCAATCGTTACCCTTAGCATTCTATGTCTAGAATGACTCTCGTGGATGCCAATGAACACGGGTGTTCACAGATATCTGGAGTAAGGGGTGAGGGTACGTATTAGGAAGCTCTTTTGATCGAACACCTAATCCCGCCCGCCTCGATAGCGGCCTCTACTAATGATTAGGGAAGTTATTCGTACTTGATATATCGTCGGCTATATGCATGCAATGCAACATCCAAGTTTTAATCCTAGCATGTGAGAATTAATACTAAGTCGGTTGACACGTAATTAACAAACAATTGGGTCGAAGTTGGATTTAATGCTCATTTAGATGTGAAAACATACAAACGATAAAAGAAATACAATAATTATAAATTACAATAATGAAAATTACATTAATTACATTGGATTAGGCGATTTATGTCGAAAATACCTTTAAAACGGATAATTTGAGAAAAAGAATAAAAGACAGGATCAAATAAATTAACGAACAGGAATTAGCGTGATATTACGGATAATAGTTAATTAAACATAGACTAATTAAACTAGGTTAAGGCAGAAACGGAGTTCAGGGACAGAACTCAGCCAGGAACAGGCGCAGCAGAGCTGCGTCCTTTGGAATAGGCGCAGCAGACGCTGCGTCTGTTCCTTGGCTCAGTTCTGGCTGTGAAGCCATCATTGCAAGCCGTTAATGTTAATTGGTGATTTAAATGATCAATTAATGATATTTACTCGGATGAAAGTGATTAGCATGTTATTTAACATATGAATGGGTCATAAAATCAATAAAACATGAATAAGACGGATTTGAACGAATTAATCTAAGACGGAATAATGACAGAAGTGAAAAATATTATTGAGTTAAACAAATTAATTGAATTAATTAAGTTAGATACGATGGATTAATGACGAATATATGATGAACATGTGAAATAACAGATGAAAACTATATCAAAGACGAATTCCAGAAACTCAATATGGATGAATTGAATCTCTACAACCCGGAATTGAATTTAATGACGAAAACCCGCAAATATTGGATTATTTGGGATTTAAGTCGGATTTGTGATGATTAAAACATATGCTAATGATGAATAATAAATATACATGTGAATTATTAGACTATCATAATGAAGAATTAACAAATAAACGAAACAAGTAAAAAAGAAACTTGGCGAATAACAGAGGACGAACGAAGAAGAAAGGAAGCAGGGACTGTGGCAGCCTCACAAAGAGGCGCAGTAGGAACTGCGCTCCTTCGAAGAGGCGCAGCAGTTGCTGCGTCCTTTCTCGACGGTTATCTACTGAAAATCCGTAAAAAGAGGTTTTAAAGCATGGTTTTAGAAATCGGTTTTAATGGTATTTTCGACGTAAACCTTACAATATGATTATACAAAATGTAAAATAATAATAATAAAAGGAGAGATTTACACCCTCAGACTTACATGTTGACGAAACGAGAAGGACTAAGATATCGATTAGTGATGCTCGACGCGAATGCAAAGAAAGTGCCCTCGTAAGAGGAAAACGATTAATTAATTAAGTTGATTGAGTGTAGTTGGTCAAATTGGTCGGTCATGCAAACGGGGAGGCTGGTACTCAGAAGGATCCGAGGTTACGTGGTCGAAAGTTCAAGCACGTAGACGCCAAAAGTAAGAACAAAGTCTAGAATGCAAAGGGAGAAGAGAAGGGCGGACACTCGCGTGAGAAATATGAGGAGCGAAGGCTCCTATTTATACTAATCACGGAATTAGGGTTTAGGAAAGGAGAGAAAGATCCGGAAATAACCGACTTAGGTTAAACGCGGAAACTTGGACAAAAAGAAAACCTTGAGGAAAAGGCGCAGCAAAGCTGCGTCCCTTGGAAGAGGCGCAGCACCTGCTGCGTCCTTTCCTCAGCGGGTTCCTCCTGCGCAAGAAAGCGCGTTTGACAGCCTGTCGTATTTTAGGCATAACTTTCTCTACAAGACTCGGATAAGGTGATTTCGGTGGCGTTGGAAGGCTAAGGAAGAGATCTAGAACTTTCTGTGAAATAGGCCCGACCCAAAAAAGTCGTTATAACCTCGTAAAATGGGCCTAAAGCTCGGGTTGTCAATTTAACTAAATGCACATTTTGTAATGTAAACTTTTAGTTTAGCCTAATGAAGTGACATGAGACTCAAAATGAGATATAATCTCAACATTTTACGACATCCTAACCTTAGGTAGACAAGCACATTGCTTTGACTCGGGATTTGATGGTTTTAGAAAATGAAGTCGGTTTTTGACCCGGACTCCAAATGTACTCTAATTACTGCCAAAACGACCGCATCGGCACGTAGATGACAACTAAGAGGTAGACATTAATATTTGAGCGATCACTTGACGATAAACTTACGAACTGTCACAAATCGTTCCGCGTACCAAACATGCGGCCCAATCATCACCGGGTGGTTTGCGGGAGGTGCAGAAACGAGGTGTCTACAGAGCCCCCACTTTGACTGAGGCTTGGACAAGACGAAAGTCAAAGTATAGCCATCAGGTCAATCGAAGATTACAACCTGACGACTATGGCGACGTGAGGCGGCTCAAGGGGTCTGAACCAAGGACCTGTCGTCGGGAACATTTTAGAGTCTGTCGACTATCGGGGAGGGTCGTTTAAAGTCCATTTGACTACGTAAGGAAGCTCGCCAGCCATAAGAAGAGACCATACCTGAGACTTCTTTCTCGAGATGCTTTCGGGGGTGCGTAGGAGCTAAGGGTAAGACCTAAAAGATATATAAGGTTTGGTGCTAGGGTACGGGGCCCTAAAGGAAAGCATCGACGGGAAGGAGGTCAAATATAAGTTCAACCTAAGGGGTAACCAAGGTTTGAGTATAGGAACTCTAAGGAAGGGTGATCCTAAAAGAATATTATCCTAAAGGATTATGATCCTAAAGGGAAAAGGTGATCCTAAAGGAATATGATCCTAAAGGGAAAAGATGATGCTAAAGGAATGTGATCCTAAAAGGAAAAAGGTGATCCTAAAGGAATATGATCCTAAAAGGTAGAAGTGTATGAACTCTAGGGAGTTTGGGAACCTAAAGAGCTAGGCGTATGAACCTGGGTGTACGAACCTAAAAGGAAAGGCTGGTATGGGAACTTAAAGGCTTATAAACCTAAGAGGAATGGGGATCCTAGGGTTAAGTTTAGGAACTACTGGGTTACTAATTCTTGTTTTAAACGCGTGCGTTTAAGCTTTCTGAGGCATGGGAACTCCAAAAGGATTTATGGGTTTATGAACCTAAGGACGTTGGGTATGGGAGCTTAAAGGCTTATGAACCTAAAGGAAGCCATTTTAGGATCTAAGAATCTAGGGGTAAGAATCCTAACTTTGGGTTTACGAACCTAAGAAAGGAGGCTTTGGTTTGGGAACTTTCGGAGAACGACACCTTTGCCGAACTCTATGAGGAAACAAAAAAAATATTGTGAGTAGAAGGACACAGGCGGGAACTGCTGGGAGAAATCTGCTTGGGTCGTCTTCAAACAAACTTCGATAAGTCTTGGGGTTGATGTTGATCTCCATGTCTCGAGAGGAAGTGATTGTCGGTCGTGAACTCTCGTTGGGGAACCTAATCGGGAATTTATTTCCATGTCTTGAGAGAGATTGTCTATCCGCTTACTCTCGCTTGGGGAAATATAATGAAGGCGTGTCGAAACACCTGTCGGGAAATACTCGCTCGTTGTGGCAAGCGAGGTCTTGATAAAGTACTGCTTCTGATACTTACCTGCATGGTTAGTAGCCATACAAGAATGCAATCTAATATATGCACGTAAGCAATTATCACATGGACCTCGAATGAGGAAACACATAGGCTTTGCAAAAGTTGTTTCTTTTTTAAAAGTGTTTAAAACTTGTTCAAAGAAATTTGTCGTTTGTAATGCGTTATGCATATTCAATGGGCTTTAGACATAGGACTTGACATGACATAGACCTACTAGGACGCGATGCGAAATGCAGACTTAGGTATGACTGACGCGACACTAACTTAGATTTGACGCGACACGGGGATGACTTTGACAGACTTTGTTTAAGTATGCGCAACCCCTAGCCAAGTGTGGGTGACAATGCGTATCGGTTCCAAAAGTATAAGAATTGCAAGAATGATGAAGGCATATAAAGGCAAGGCATGAGCCATGGATCAGCTGTCTAACAAGACATCTTTTGACATCGTTCGCTGTAAAAGAGACTCCTCTGAGACACGATGACTTGGAGAATTGATCTAAGACCTTTGTCATTGTCCTGACCGAGCACTAGCTAGACTTAGAGGAATAAAGGAAGGGTGGCATCTTGGAAGAGAAGCCCCCAGGATGAGAAGATGACTCTGGACTTTGGTAAAAAGAGACTGGGCGATAATAAAGAGCCCCCAGTATAGAGGTGTTGTTTGTGGAAGGGATGTTAATTGAGGTTGGAAGGTTGAAATAGAGGTTGAAAGTTGAGAGTGGGGATGGTTGTGTCCTTGAGGACTGACTACGTATTCACGTGAAGTGAAATCAAACCAGTTCGTAGTTCTAAGGTTTGGTTAATTTTGTTTGGGTGTTGTGGTTGTATCCTTCTTGTGTAAGAAAGGACTGCCTACGTATCCACCTGAAGAGGTGAAATCAAACCATGCTCGTAGTTCAAGTGTGTGCCTAAGCTATGTTGTTTGGACCTTAAAGTTCAGGGGTCACAAGGGTAATATTCCTTTGGTGACTCGAAGAACTGATTTGAGATAACTCCCTCTGATCATAGACCAAAGAGGTATAATCAAGTTTGTAAAAAACTTCCTTGTCATGTGAGCACACTTAGTGGACCCTAAGGATGATATGGGTTCGTCCCGTCCTAGGTAGCAAAGTATTTGAAGACTCCGTGTATGGGTCAAGGTGAAACTGGATTGGATATTTGGAATGTGGAGCTCGGAAATTAGAGGCTTTGATGAGCAAGATCTCTGGAGCTTGATTTTGTGGAGTTAAGGCTTTATGGGGGTATGGCCTGTAATATGGCTTGGAATTGGAGTCTCTTGGCTTGATGTAGCCTGAGTACATAAAGGTGGGTTAAAATGACGTAGGATCAAGTTTCCATGTCTTGGTCCTAAAGGAATGGGTATACTTGACGAGCTTGAGAGGATTCTCAAAATTCCTAACCATCTCCCTATAACGATCTCGAGAAGGACTTAGGGTGTGATGTGTGAAAGGCTAAGTGAGGGTGCTAGCTGACCATCTTTATTGATGTCTTGATTCTATATAGACTTCAGGAGTATTCTGTATAGCATTTGATTCCAGGCTTGTTCTTGATTCAAATTTGGATTCTTGGTCTAGGGTATATCTTGGATTTCTGCTCAGATTTTGATCAGGTTTTGAAGGATAACGTTGACTTTGGATATTGACTTGACTTGCTTGATTGAGCCTTGTTCTTTTGACTCTTTTGTCTTGGATTACGGGCATAATTGTGGCCTTGGATATTGACCTAAGTTTCTCTTGATTGAGCCTTGTCTTTGATCGTGGCTCATATCGTCTTGAATTTGCTTGCATAACATGGATTTCGGTCAGACTAGCACCTTTGGTGTGAAATGGGTTGGTTTTTTAGTAACACGGGTTGTTTATTGTGAGGAATGGGCTTGCCTTCCGTCATGGGTCGTTAATAAGGGAGATGGTCTGGATTCGTCCTAGAATCTCTTGAGATATGCTCGTCCTAGACTAGGGTTATATTGTGGTTTCTATTGCCAGACATGGAATAGGTAAGAAAAGAACATGGAGTTTTGGGTCCCCTACAACTTGGAATGGAACATCATATAAGTGCACTCACATTGACTGTCATGTGTTGTTGTTGTCGTTTTAAAAAATGTCTCAAACCAATTCTTGTTGTCATAGGAAAAGGGTAGAGGAAGAGATATGATAGAATATGTGGATTGAAAAGTGTGCTTTTATTGAAATGGATAATAAATGTATTTAACATAGACTCGAGAAGACATGTGACTCGTGGGACAGCCCCCAGGTTGTCACTAGAAATGGAAATGGAGAACAAAGAAAGATAATAGAACAAATATGGGATAGAAAGCCTAAGACTCGGACTCGGACTCGGACTTTGACGTGATCTTAGATCCAGACTCGTAATCATCGGCCCACGCTTGAACATTTAATCTTCCAGCAACTGGCTTCGGCATTTGACTTTGAGCATTCACCCATTTGAGCACCCCGTCCTCATTATTGGGAACATTGAAAGGGTAATAGTCAAGAAAAGTTTCCTGATAAGTTGTATATCCATGAGGATCGCCTAAGCTACCTTGTGGGTTAAAGGTTGAGAGGGACAACTTCCCGCTTTCGATCATATACTGAATGACGTTTTTTAATTTGTAACATTTCTCTGTATCATGCCCTTTGCCTCTATGGTATTTGCAGTATAAGTTCTCGTCCCAGAACTTGGATTTCCTTTCTGGTTCGGGTGTAGGTCCTATAGGCTTCAACATTCGTTGTTCCATGAGTCTCTGAAAGGCATCGGCGTATCTAATACCAATGTTGGTAAATTTCCTAGGAGGTGTGCCCTTATTTTCGGAAGCCTTTGTAAATGACCCCGAAGGCTCCATGAGGTTGCCTTTGTTGATTTTGATTCTTGGATGAGAAGAACTAGGAATAGATTGTCCATTTTTTGCTTTCTCCTTAGGACTGTCAAGTTGAGGGTTTGTCTGGACACTTTTCATTTTGAGAGGTTGGGCATCAAGCTTCTTACCCATTTCAGCAAACTGTTTCTCCATGTTGGAAAGTCGGAAGTTTAGATTATCAATGGCTCCTTCTATTTTGGAGAATTTATTGTCGAAGGCCATGGAAAGCATGAGCATTCCATTTTGGATATCTTCGTCTTCGAGGACATTTATTTCTTTACTACCATGTGGAGCGAGGAGATGAGAACAATCTAGAGATGATTCTTCGTCATGTTTAATGATATTAGACCTAAGAGGTCGATTTTCTTGGATCGCTCGACAGAAGGTGGCTTAGGAAGCTTGCCTTCTTCGATCATATCTTGGATGGTGTGTTTCAAGAGAAAACACTCTTCAATATCATGGCCTCTACCTTGGTGATATAAGCAGTATTTGTTGCCCCTCCAGAGGTTCACCTGTTTCTCTAAAGGTGGATCCGGAGTTGGCCCTATTGGATGTAGCTTGCCTTGGGCAGAAAGTCTCTTCAAAGCATCGGCATAAGACATGCCTAAATTGGTAAGCACCCTTTGATGCCCCCCAGGTTTCCTTTCAGCTGTTTTCGGCTTTCTAGGACGATGGTTATTGCAAGAGGTAAGCTTTGGACGACCTAGATAAGAGGTTTCTCTAGGTGGTGTGTTCTTTTCCACCATTCTATTCTCGAGGGTGAGGACTCGAATGCTCAAATTTTCCACTGTAGCTTGAACTCCTAGGACCATGGCATAAACGTCTTGGAGAGACACGGTGAGTGTGGCTTGATCTACTTCGTGACTTTGCTGATTGACAGAACTTGCTGGATTCCTACTCGACAGAAATGACACGCATTACAACTCGATGGGGTCACACATACTAAGGAAACAAACAAAGGAAGGGACAAGATGACAAATCTAGACTTGACTTGTGAATTCGTGAAATGTCGTGAGCGACTTCTCGTGTTTGGACTCACGGTGTTTGACCTTGACCTTAGACTCGAGTGTTGACTTTGACAGAGTGACATTTATGTGGTTGACTTTATTGACGGAATTGATGACACGTGTTAATTCTAATTCGTGTGTTTAAAACAGACTTGACTCGAGGTTCGGGTATGTGTGTCCCGAACGTGTCATTAGGAGAATTCAAGAGACCGATTTTGGAATGACTCGATGTGTTAGCCTCGAGTTTGTGAGTCGAGGTGTAGAAATGTTTAGCTCCTAATTGAATTGGGATAGGGGGTCCAAAATGACGGCGTGACGCCTTAGGACTTGACTTGAATTTGAAAAGACCCAAAATGTAATGGAAGACGGGTTCATGACTCGACGGAGTTCGGACTAGGACACAGTCCGTTTGAACTTTGACTCTAACTTAGCCCAATTGAATTTACATATTTACATGATTTGAAAATCTTTTGATTAAAACATGTTTTTGTTTTTTTTGTTGTTTTTTTTTTTTTTTTTTTTTTTTTTTTTTGGACTTTTTTTTTTTTTTACACGGATTTTGAAATGGGTTTGCGGCCCGAAGTTTGACTCAACAAATGGACAGAGTTTTGACTGGGTTTTGCGCTAATCAATGGCCTATATTTTTTTTCGAAATTTTCATTAAAAGAAGCTAAGGTTTTGATTTTTGCAAAATCGTCATGGTTTTGTTTAGAAGTGGTGATCACGTAAGGTATAAACATTTATACAAGCATTATAACGGGATGCTGAGTGCATTTAAAAGGGTTTTGGTTTAAAGGGTGGGTTGCCATACCGAACCATCAAACCCGAAGTCTGTGGAGAGGCTCGTACCAAACAAGAGTAAGGCCGATTCCTAGTCCATTTCCTCAAGTAGTGAAGGCCCTTGATACAAACAAGAGTAAGCATCATGGTATGGATGACGTCAATCGCTATCCATCCTTAGGCCCAAATAAGAATTAGGACCGTTTAGACGGGACGATTGGTCGAATGGGTTGGATTGGGCCTAGGAAGGCCGAATAAAACGATCTAGGAAGACCGAGTTATGAAAACCGACAATTGTCTTGTACAAACTATTCCCTAACCTTGTTCAAGTTTCACCCTTGCTACACGTAAGTGTATTATCCCCAGCGGAGTCGCCAAACTGTGGACAGCGGGGGCCATGGGGGCACTTGGAAAACAAGCGTTTGCATTTTGTATGGAGTCGCCACCAATTTTTATGGGAAATTGGAACCGTTCGAATACCTCGTGTCATGTCAAGACACAAAGTAAAGACATGAACACTAAGCAATCGTTACCCTTAGCATTCTATGTCTAGAATGACTCTCGTGGATGCCAATGAACACGGGTGTTCACAGATATCTGGAGTAAGGGGTGAGGGTACGTATTAGGAAGCTCTTTTGATCGAACACCTAATCCCGCCCGCCTCGATAGCGGCCTCTACTAATGATTAGGGAAGTTATTCGTACTTGATATATCGTCGGCTATATGCATGCAATGCAACATCCAAGTTTTAATCCTAGCATGTGAGAATTAATACTAAGTCGGTTGACACGTAATTAACAAACAATTGGGTCGAAGTTGGATTTAATGCTCATTTACATGTGAAAACATACAAGCGATAAAAGAAATACAATAATTATAAATTACAATAATGAAAATTACATTAATTACATTGGATTAGGCGATTTATGTCGAAAATACCTTTAAAACGGATAATTTGAGAAAAAGAATAAAAGACAGGATCAAATAAATTAACGAACATGAATTAGCGTGATATTACGGATAATAGTTAATTAAACGTAGACTAATTAAACTAGGTCAAGGCAGAAACGGAGTTCAGGGACAGAACTCAGCCAGGAACAGGCGCAGCAGAGCTGCGTCCTTTGAATAGGCGACAGCGACGCGTCGTTCTCTTGGCCTCGGCTCTGCCCGCCGTGAAGCCGTAATTGCAAGCCGTTAATGTTAATTGGTGATTTAAATGATTAATTAATGATATTTACTCGGATGAAAGTGATTAGCATGTTATTTAACATATGAATGGGTCATAAAATCAATAAAACATGAATAAGACGGATTTGAACGAATTAATCTAAGACGGAATAATGACAGAAGTGAAAAATATTAATGAGTTAAACAAATTAATTGAATTAATTAAGTTAGATACGATGGATTAATGACGAATATATGATGAACATGTGAAATAACAGATGAAAACTATATCAAAGACGAATTCCAGAAACTCAATATGGATGAATTGAATCTCTACAACCCGGAATTGAATTTAATGACGAAAACCCGCAAATATTGGATTATTTGGGATTTAAGTCGGATTTGTGATGATTAAAACATATGCTAATGATGAATAATAAATATACATGTGAATTATTAGACTATCATAATGAAGAATTAACAAATAAACGAAAAACAAAAAAAAGAAACTTGGCGAATAACGAGAGATCTAACGAAGAAGAAAGGAAGCGGAATGCGGCGGCCTCACGAAGAGGCGCAGAAGAATCGCTCCTTGAAGAGGCGCAGCGATTCTTTGCGTCCTTTTCGACGGTTATCTACTGAAAATCCGTAAAAAGAGGTTTTAAAGCATGGTTTTAGAAATCGGTTTTAATGGTATTTTCGACGTAAACCTTACAATATGATTATACAAAAGGTAAAATAATAATAATAAAAGGAGAGATTTACACCCTCAGACTTACATGTTGACGAAACGAGAAGGACTAAGATATCAATTAGTGATGCTCGACGCGAATGCAAAGAAAGTGCCCTCGTAAGAGGAAAACGATTAATTAATTAAGTTGATTGAGTGTAGTTGGTCAAATTGGTCGGTCATGCAAACGGGGAGGCTGGTACTCAGAAGGATCCGAGCTTACGTGGTCGAAAGTTCAAGCACGTAGACGCCAAAAGTAAGAACAAAGTCTAGAATGCAAAGGGAGAAGAAAAGGGTGGACACTCGCGTGAGAAATATGAGGAGCGAAGGCTCCTATTTATATTAATCACGGAATTAGGGTTTAGGAAAGGAGAGAAAGATCCGGAAATAACCGACTTAGGTTAAACGCGGAAACTTGGACAAAAAGAAAACCTTGAGGAAAAGGCGCAGCAGAGCTGCGTCCCTGGGAAGAGGCGCAACACCTGCTGCGTCCTTTCCTCAGCGGGTTCCTCCTGCGCAAGAAAGCGCGTTTGACAGCCTGTCGTATTTTAGGCATAACTTTCTCTACAAGACTCGGATAAGGTGATTTCGGTGGCGTTGGAAAGCTAAGGAAGAGATCTAGAACTTTCTGTGAAATAGGCCCGACCCAAAAAAGTCGTTATAACCTCGTAAAACGGGCCTAAAGCTCGGGTTGTCAATTTAACTAAATGCACATTTTGTACTGTAAACTTTTAGTTTAGCCTAATGAAGTGACATGAGACTCAAAATGAGATATAATCTCAACATTTTACGACATCCTAACCTTAGGTAGACAAGCACATTGCTTTGACTCGGGATTTGATGGTTTTATAAAATGAAGACGGTTTTTGACCCGGACTCCAAATGTACTCTAATTACTGTCAAAACAACCGCATCGGCACGTAGATGACAACTAAGAGGTAGACATTAATATTTGAGCGATCACTTGACGATAAACTTACGAACTGTCACAAATCGTTCCGCGTACCAAACATGCGGCCCAATCATCACCGGGTGGTTTGCGGGAGGTGCAGAAACGAGGTGTCTACAGTTCTTCACCGTCACTCGGTTTAGCTCCCTGTAGTCTATGCACAACCTCAAACTCCCATCTTTCTTTTTCACAAAAAGAACTGGTGCTCCCCACGGTGATACACTAGGTCTAATGTATCCCTTCTCTATCAGATCATCTAACTGTTTCCTAAGCTCCTCTATCTCTTTAGGACTCATCCGGTATGGTGCCTTAGAGATTGGCCCCGTCCCCGGTTTCAACTCAACCGTGAAATCTATCTCCCTCTTCGGTGGCAACCCTGGAATCTCCTCTGGAAAGACATCTGCAAACTCACCCACCACTGGTATCTGATCAACTGTCGGACTCTCTATCCGGTCATCTCTCACATGGCACAAGATCAAAGGGCATCCCTTCCTCAGATAGGACTTCAAGGTCACAGCTGCAATCAACTTAACTTTGGGTTTGACCACAAACCCACGATAAGACACACTAACACCCTTAGGACCTCTCAAGGACACTTTATTTTGATGACAGTCTATCTTAGCTTTATACTTTCCCAACCAATCCATCCCGACTATCATCTCAAAACCGTCTAAAGGAAACTCTAGCAAGTCTACAGGTAGATCAACTTGCCCAACTATCATAGATACATCTCTGTACAACCTCCCACATGATACAGACTCACCGGAAGGTATTAAAACTTTCTCACTTACAGACTCATATACCCTCAAACCCAACCGTTTAACATGACTCGAAGAAACAAATGACTGAGACGCCCCCGAATCAAACAAAAAAAAGGTATGAATACCGTTAACAAGAAAAGTACCAGTGATAACATGTGCGTCGTCCTCAGCTGCTTTCTTATCCATTATAAACAGCTTTCCACTGGTCTTCTGTCCATCTCCCTGGACAGTACTGGCTGATGTGGTCGGCTGAGCACCCGACCCCTGATTGTTGTTGTTGTTCGTAACTGGTTTCTGATAAGAATTACCGCCATTGCGGTTACCTCCACCCTGGTTGCTCTGACCTCCCCGGTTATACCATGACCCAGTCGGTCTGTTACTCGCATAACTCTGTGCCGGCCCCTGAGAATAGCTCCCCTGAGCCGTTCTCTGAAAAGCTCCAGGTACACTCGTGCACTCATGTCTCTTGTGGCCTACACCGCCACAGCCAAAGCAGGTCATCCCCCAACTACCACCACCGCTTCCACGGCCACGCCCAAAGGAAGCCCCAGCACTAAACCCTAAACCAGAAGAAAACGCTCTTGCCTGACTGTGGTTGCCTTTCTTGTAATTAGATTGGCCACCACCTTCACTCTCAGCCTTTCTTTTCTCACTACTTCTCTCCCGGGCTATCTCCACCAACCTCTCAGCTCTCCCAACCCTCTCATAAGCTTCCTTAACATCAGTAAGGACTCCCATGGGTAACTTGTCCATGATCCTGGGTGTCAACCCCCTCTCAAATCTCAGCGCTAGGTTCTCCTCACTCAACCCCATGTCCTCAGCATATCTAGACTTCTCATTAAACTCCTTGTAGTACTCAGCAACTGACATATCAGATGTCATCCTAAACCTATCAAACTCTTCCCTCAGCTTACTCCTCACATGCTCAGGTACAAACTCTCTCCGCATAGCCCTCCGAAACTCTTCCCAAGGTATAGCAGGTAGGCCCTGCTTCGTATACATCTCTCTAGCACTCGCTTTCACCTTATCCCACCACTCACCGGCCGCCTCCCTCAAGTAGAACGCAACTTGTTCTACTTGCATCTCATCAGGACAATGTACCAGGTCGAGAATGTTCTCCATCTCATGATGCCAATTACCAAGAAGAATTGGCTTCCCGTCCCCTTGTACTCTTTCGGGTTGAACCTCGCTATATAAAGATTGATCTTAGAGTGATCAACCTCCGTATCCTTCCCCACTCTCTTTAGGGCCTCCGTAAGAGCATCCTGATGCTCCAATATCTTAACTATGTCGTCGATGTTCATGCTCTCAGCTCTCGCATACAAAGCGGTTTTCTTTGGCGGCATCTTGAAACTATATAAGAAAAGGTAGATATAAACATACATACCATAACCCAAAACACGAAAACACCCTGCTCAAAACCCACTCGATCGAGTGCCTAAACCTACTCGATCGAGTAGCGGCTACTCGATCGAGTGCCCACCATACTCGATCGAGTGCCCCGACCTCAGACCCAAAACAGACCTTCTGATCTCTAACATACTCGACCGAGTAGCATAGCCACTCGATCGAGTGACCCCCTACTCGATCGAGTGCCCTATGTACTCGATCGAGTACCCAAAACACGATTCTGGTTATAAAAACGTCAAAATGCCGACTCGATCGATTCAGACCCACTCGATCGAGTACCTCACCTACTCGATCGAGTACCCCCTACTCGATCGAGTCATGCTGACTCGTATATACTACCCGCATGTTATCTCTCATAACCCAACGTACTATGCAACTTTATGAACTCAACATTATAATATGACTAAGCATGCAATTCTACACAATTCCTCATACAATCAACAAAACAAACTATTTCAGGTTATCAAATGCCACATAATAAACAACCATCATGCTTCTTTATTCAAACTAACATATGTACACACCCCACCAAATTTTCAATCACAATTTCAATCTTCTACTCCCAACATCCAACAATTCATAACATACATCGTTACGTTCACATAAGCTGACAAACACCACATACGACCTTGACACATACCCCCCATGTGACCGGTTCAAAATTGTAGGGCGAGTTCGCGACTTTAGGACGTCTCTTAAGCCTTTGCATTAGCTCCTACAACCTTTACCCCGGGTTCATTTTAATTGACTCCCTATATTCATTATATTCATTAGTTACAAGTTTCAGGATCGTCGCTCTGATACCATTTTGTAACACCCCCATACTCCAAGTGCCTTACCAGAACCACTCAGGTATAAAGCTGTTACCATCTCGGTTCCCCGAGGCAATGATAATCATAAGACAATAACGAAACAACATTTAAATAGTATAAGTTTAGTGAAAGAATACAATCCAAAACCAAATGCCCAAAATACGGGTTACATGTTCTCAAAACAACTGTCCAAACAACTAACTGAAAATGTCTGACAAACTACTAATGCTACAAATGAAGACTCTATCATCTGAAGGTGACACATCCCAGCTAGCCCATGTATCTCGACTCATACCTGCTCAACAACTGCTCACCATCCCTGAATGGATCACCACAGCTTTTAAAACAATAAACGGGGTCAGTACTAATCACACAATTTATATAACTCAACAAAACAACAAACAACACAACTCAATCGTCACAGATGTACTCCGAACTCCATCACCAACTCCACAATACTGACTACACACTAAAGTGTGTAGCCCCGCTGAGTACCCATCGCAACAGTTACTCCTCGCCGCCGATGGGGACCGCAGCCATTCCCACCTAAGCCCCGCTCATCTCCGTCGAGCGATAAACCCAAATCCATTAATGTGCACATCTCTTATGTGGCGGGTTCCACAGAAGGCGAATAATGGGCGTGAAGCCACTCCCGCAAGTGACTCCACTCAGCCAGGGATGCACCCCGAAGAACACAGACAGATAGAATCAATCACAACTACTAATCAGCAATTAAAACCAACAACCGTCACAATACTCGTATGATAACAATCAGCAATCACAAATAACCACCAACACATTATGGGACTAATACTGAGTAGGGAAACCCTACCTGGAATGCAATACAGTCAGACGATCTCAACAGCTGTAATCAAAAATCCTCCTATACGAATCCTCCTCCTAACATAACATCACATATATCACAAACCACACAAAACTAACACAAATCCCCTAATTCCCAAAATTAGGGTTTAACAAGACTTAATTAAATATAACAAATTCGGTACATAGATCTTACCCTCGACGCAAGGATCACAAAGATGTAAAGAAAGATGAATTTCGACCTTCCAAGCTCCGGTATTTGTCAATAATGCAATGAGTGCGAAGTACGTAGGTTGAAATCTCTTTTGAAAGTAATTAGGTTTGTAAAAGTGTATTATGAAAGTGACGGAAGTTTTTATATATTAATTAGCATTATTAACAAAACCCGACAAAACATTACCCACAAACCGGGCTACTCGATCGAGTAACTGACGTACTCGATTGAGTGCCGCCTACTCGATCGAGTACCGAGGCTACTCGATCGAGTACCCAACAGGTCAGAAACTGTTTTAAATCGCAAAACACCCCTACTCGACAGAGCAAGGCCCACTCGATAGAGTACCGATAGACTCATAAAACCGTAGTATTACATTTAGCCAACCGCAGCAATTCCTCGATCAACCACAAGACATCGACCAAGCAAGCAACCCCTATACAAATAGCATACAATTCTATTACTACCACTACAACCCTACAAGGAACGACAAAGACAAAGACAATGATGATGACATACCTACGCATCTCACAACGGCGTTAAGACCGCTACCCGACTCAAGCAAATCATTCTCAAGGCACTAGCATCCTCAAAGGCTCCCATGAAAGGTATTTGGTGAAGGGGAAGGAGGGAGGCGGCATCTAGGTCTGAAGGAAGGAGGCGGAAATGACTTGCGGTTTTAACAAAACACGATTATAAACCCTCGCTGTATAGACGCTACTCGATCGAGTAACTAACTTACTCGATCGAGTGGCCCCTACTCAATTGAGTACCCAAGCTACTCGATCGAGTAGCCTCTACTCTATCGAGTACCACTCATCCTCATACTCTAATAAGACACTGGGCATCTCTGGCACGCATTCCTAAAGACCATCACCTACCCCCAAAGGTCGGTCAACACTGGTCAACAGGTCCCTAAAAGGGCGGGTATTACAGTCTTCCCCCCTTAAAAAGAACTTCGTCCCCGAAGTTCGACTCATCCTCCCCCAAACCAAACAACAAGAAACCGAAGGTCGACACCCTCGTTCTCCCGACACAGTTCCACTACTCTCTAGAGGCATTATCCCACTATGTCATCATCATCAACTTTTAACATATATATTCAAAACAGGAAATAAAAACCGAAGGAGCTGGAGACAGGGAATTGATTAAAGAAAAGATGTTCGAAGAATGGGACGAATTCATTAGAAGAAACACAGTTCCCTGTAACCTAGAAGCAGATCTGGTTTTTATTCCAATGGTATGGAAAGAACATTATTTCTGTATTTGTATAAATTTCAAAAGCGAAACAGTAGAAGTGCTGGACAACACAGAGTACGCCGACTGGGAGCAAACACAAATACACAAAGTTGCAGATTTGGTGGTATGATTAATTGATAGTTCTTTAAATTATTTTCGTATATCAACATTGAAATAATGAATTTTAATGTTTGTAAGATTATCACTAATTGTTAAGCTTAATATTGTAGGCGGAGCACATGAGTGACTACTTAGCAAAGAAGAACGTGGAAAGAGCAGATGATATAATAACGTTTGATGTTGTCAACATCAACTTCCCTTGGCAAAAGACAGAGATGAACAATACTGAGTCTGGAAACTTCTTAATGATGCACATGATTCGATATGAGGGTGTAATGTTTGAAGCCGACCTGAACCAAAAAGTGTATAAGCGATACTACTGGCTAGAAATGGCAGCAGCATTGCTTTTAGCTGACATAAATGAGAACAGAACACCTTTGATCGAAAAAGTAAAAGAATTTTCAGATGGGAAGGACGAAATCTGGAAGATATTGAAGCAAACGAGGAAGAACAACGAAAAGGTGAAAGGGAAGCAGAAAGAAGAAGTACTAATGGCAGAAGGTCAAACAAAAGAGAACGCTAATGTTGTTGTGGAGGAGACAAATAAAGAAGATGTTCCGGAAACAGCAAAGGAGGATTGTACTAAGAAACCGATTATTAACACAGAATTGCCAATTCTTCGGCAATCTCCTAGGAAAAGGTAAAAACCAAAGCATTTACAATTTTATATACAAAAAGGTAGAAAGTAATTATTACAAAGGTGTCCAGAAATAATAACTGACTGTTAGTATTGATTTGCTTTACAGAGGAGCTGATTCCGGAAAAGATGGTGAAGATCGTAGCAACGAGCCCGCAATAACATACAAACGTGGTAGGATTAAGACCGTTGCAAATCCTAAGAACCGCGGTAGAGGTAGAGGAAGGAATTAGGACTACTATATTTGTTAGAACAAAGTTGTAATTAAACTAAATGGTATGTAATGTTAGTACAAGAAGAAATTTAATGGTACTTTTTATAATGGTAAAGTAGTGATCGCTATTTTGGATCTCATATAACTCTTGCTAAAGTGTGATATTATTTCACGTTTGGTGTGATATTGTGTAATAATTGTTGTGATATTTCTTCTCAATATCACACAGTTTGCTAAACAATACCACACTGGTTACTTAAAAACATCACTATGGATATGGATTTTTAAATCTCGCGTTGATATTGTTTTTAGAATGTTGTGATATGGTTGTGTACACGGGTTGATATTGTTTCTCAGTTTCACACAGTTTGATAAACAATATCACACAGATTACTAAACAATATCACACAGATTACTAAACAATATCACAGATTACTAAACAATACCACACTGGTTACTTTAAAATATCACTATGGATATGGATTTTTAAATTTCACGTTGATATTGTTTTTAGAATGTTGTGATATTGTTGTGTACACAGGTTGATATTGTGTTAGAAAATTGCAGAAGCATATAATAAACTGCCATATTTTGATTTGATGTTTGTGATATTGTTTAAATATAAACTCGAACTGCTGTATTTTGACAACACACAAAACACAAGATTTGAAAATCTTAAAGCAAAAGGCATATATAGTAGTTCTGATGTAGTGATACTGTTTAGAGTAAGATGTGAAATATATAAATATAAGGTGTGATATTGTTTCTCAGTATCACAAAATACAAAAACAAGACAACTGAGACAAATAAAATAATCAAATATTCTCCGAGTACGAGTATTTTCTATATAAAAATAAAGTATAATCTATACTTTAATGAAGGTTGTGGTGTATATTAATATAATAGTCATAAAGTATGTCGTCTATTTGTTGCTGCTATAATTAATGAGCGCCATCAACAAAAACTCCTTCAACCGATCAACGATCATCAACATCATCCTCATCTGAACTGCCCTGAAAAATACAAAAAGGTGAAACAGTGATATTATTTTATATAAGGAGTGATATTATTTCAAATGAAGTGTGATATTGTTTCTATCTCGGAACAATTACAAACAATATCATATTCTGTTATCCTATAATAGTGATACTGTGTAGTATAAAGTGTGATATTATTTCTAAAATTACCAGGAAAATAGAAAGAAAGTTGATACAGATGCGTTGACACATTTTGTTATCCTCAAACAATATCACATTCTGTTATCGTCAAATAGTGATACTGTTTCGTATAAGATGTGATATTATTTAAAATAACATGTGATATTGTTTCTGACTCGTCACCATACAGCATATATAAAAAGTTTCATAGAATTTTCATGGTGAACATACCTTATTGTCAGCATCAGGTACAAAAGCATTAGGACAGTTACGTTTATCATGGTGAGCCATTTGTTTGCAATTACGGCAAAGCCTTTTAGGCTTCTTCGCTTTAGCTATGCATTGTTGCTTTTTGGAGATCATTCTCTTCCCGCTACCCTTGTTCTTTGCCTGACGAGGTGGTAGAATCCTCACATTAGTTGAGGAACTGCACCCAAGAAGCATCTCCAACTCCTGCTCTTTGGTCATTGACTCTGATTGCGGATTGAGTTTCACCCTAAATTGTTTAAGTGTGTCAACAAGATCAGTGATGTCCTTCGTAGACACATTCTTGAGCACACTGATGGTCGCGTAGAACTCTGACCATAACTTGCACATTTCCATCTTTCTTAAATCAGTGGCATCAAAATCCTCAATTAACTCACCATGTGGACCATAAAGAGGGATCTTGTGTGCATTCTTGGTCCACCGCATAAGAATGTATTTATCGGGCAAAGTGTGTACTTGTTTTTCAGAGTAAACCCAGATAATGTGTCTACAAATAATACCCTTCCTGTTGAACAACTTGCAAGAACAATCAGCATCATTGGTTAGAGAATTGTAGACAACTTCGTAGGTCTTCTGCATTATGGCATCAGCAATACCAATTAAATCTATACCGTTTGCAGGTGGTGTGAAGCCACCAACACTAAGGGAACAAATAGAAGCAGAAGCTTCTACTTGAAAATCTGCGAAAGCAGAATTTGTATAAACCTTGGAAGCATGAGCTTCCAACTTAAGAGAAGTTGTTAATTGTGGAAGAGTACAATCATCGTCTCTATCAAGTTGTTTTTGAGTATGGCGTTGTACATCAATGGCGATTTGAAACCGCATCAAGAATTCAACAAGTGTACCATGTGCATTTTCAAAACGCTTGAAAAAATTATTCTGGCTCTCAGAACGTTGAGTTGTTCGTAATAGACAACCCATAGGAACATCACGAAAATAAGCTAGGATCCATTTTCTCCTTTTTCTAAACATGGTTGACAACCAGGAATTACCTTCAAGATTATGCTCATTGACAAACTGACATCACTTTTCTTCAAATTCAAGAGGTTCTAACTCAGCATCCCAAATAATAGCATTCAAACGGCTGACAAAATCAGTCTCTTTCGATATTGCAGGCCCAACCTTATCACTAAGCTTTTGCATGATATGCCACATGCAATATCTGCGCCTAGCATGTTTGAAGACAGCACGCAAACCCAGCTTTATTCCAGGACACTGATCAGTTATTATACAGTGTGGCTCTCGCTGTCCCATAGCATCAAGGAACTTTTGAAAGACCCACGTGAAAGAATCTTCATCCTCATGAAATAGCAAGGCAGAAGCAAAAGTAACTGACCTTTTGTGGTGGTCTACGCCGGTAAAAGGAGTGAAAAGCATACTGACAGGGCAGTCATATACCTATCAAAAATAACCAACTGGCTCTAACTAATATAGCTAGGGAAGTCGGGTCGATCTCCACAGGGAGATGGGAAAATGTCACCTTTGTCTAAGTTCGTCACGGTAACCAAATTGGGAGGTTTTTAATTGTATTGCTCTAAACTAATGAGAGTAAGAAAGAGAAAAAGGCAGAGAAAAAGGATTAAGCAGATAAGGAAAGCAGCTAAGACAGACGGTTCACCATGATCATACAGTCAAGTAATCTAGGTTTTAGGTTAGTGCAAGTATAGTCTAAGGAGCAGTGAATATCTCCTTTCGGTCTCAATTCGCCCTAAAGCACAAATAGCTTAGCTTTCGCCCCCACTATAGTGCCCTATTGTTCGCTACGAGTCTCACCCATTCCAACCTTTCGGTCCAGGTCAAGGTTTACTATGATTTAAATGCCTAATTGCGTCGACTCAATTAGACAGATACAGATAAATGCATCAATTAACAACAACGATTGCACCAGCATTAACCTAATATGGCAACTACTATCCCGTCATAATCATGGATCCCCTAGTCTTAGCAAGGGAAATTAGCTATGCATCACTATTGAATCAACAACAATAACACAAAGATAATTGAAATTAAACATACTAACAAAGCTAATAGAGATTGAATAGGGTAAAGATGATAGCAATAAAGGAAAGAAAGAAATAAAGCAACAATTAAGATTAAGGAATTAAGAAGGAATAATAATACCGATCACAAATCCGAATTCGAGTAGCAAAAGGGTAGAAATAGAGCAAATCCCAGAAACAGTAGGGAAATGATAGAGTAAAAGTCAATGAGGATAGTTACGCAGTCTACTGTATTTAGTAGTATATGAAAATCCTCCTCAAAACCTAATCCATAACTAAATTACAAAAGCCCATACGAAAATAGGCGAAAAAATTCTAATTCAGGCCAAACTACTCGATCGAGTGGAAATAAACCACTCGATCGAGCAACTAAGCGTCAAACCCCTCGATCGAGTGGAAATAAACCACTCGATCGAGTAACTCCTTGTAATGTCTTCTCGATTGAATACTCGAACTGCTCGATCGAGTAACCTTCAGTATATAAAGCATTCGATCGACTAGAAAAGTAGTCGATCGAGCTATTTTGGCACGTTAGACATTATAACACCTTCCAAAACCAGCTCACGTGTCTTCAAAGTGTTAGATTCCAAGCTCCGGCTCCTTGTTCTCCATAAATGCATGCAAATGGGACGAATTTAGGCTCGATTTAGCTCCTCTTTGGTTTATTCCTGCAATTTACATAAAACGAACCAAAGTAGAATATTCGGGGGTATTTGTAGCCAGATGCTACATAAATAGTACAGAAATGCGTGTAAAAATGAGGTAAAAACCCTATATAAAATACACGCATCAAATCTCCCCAAACCAAACCTTTGCTTGTCCCCAAGCAAATTATGAATGTAACTAAGAATAAACAGTGGAATGGGACCAACGCATCAGCTACAAATCACCCACCAAAACCAGTTTAATGCAACAACTAACAAAGTGGCAAATGAGAAGTGCAAACGAGTTAAATCAATGTTTCAAACTTATTGAACCGTCGACCTTGCAAGACTTGCTCATCACTCAAAATTAGGCAAAAGGTGAGTATATATGTGAAAGATAGAAAGAAGTAAAGACACTCACCTAACTCGACCTATAAGAACACGCATGCAGTTAACATAAATAAAGTCTCTACAACCGTACATATGCATTCCAACCATACTAATGACCAAGACACATGTCGAGGACTTACAGTTGGGTAAGTGAGGTAATGGGTAAGAAGGGGCTAAGATGAATTTGGATATGTGGTGTTAATAGCCAGGCTAGCAACAACGAATCCAAATATGAACTGCATCCCAACTTCGTACTCAATATAACAAAACAAAACGGTGCAAATTCCATGCACTCAACTCACGAAACATCAAGAACTTGTCAACTCCCCATAAGATGTAAATTAGACATGAGAGTGAAAATCATCTGTACAATTTCTCATTTTTTCTTTTCGCACGTGATTTTTCTTTCTTTTTCTTTTTCATATTCCATTTTTTTTTCATTCTTTTCTTCTCTTTTTTTTCCATCATTTTTTATTTCATTCCCTTCAATTCTTCCACCATCTTCTGAATTCAAATAAAAATAACTAAACTGCAGTAAAGCATTCCAAACAGCTACTCATTACTAGCTCGGCTAGGGTAGGAAAAATTATAGTATGTAGCTAAAAGGACAAAAGCGCAATTTGGCTATGTGAGGCTCATGGGTAGAATGAAATAAAGGGGAACTGCCTCTCCTTAACATGTGTCACCATCCACAGACCGAATGCATACAGGTATTAAGAAGACTAGACTCATGTTTATGCAAATTGATGTTACATGCCTTACAGAGAGTACTACTCACATCCTAAATGAAACCGGTCATGAATGTCACCAGTTTATAAAGCTCTAACCTCAGAATGTAATGTAGCTTGCCGATATATGAGTCAAGTCTATTCGTTCAAATAAGAGAGAGACAAAAACTCGTAGATCATGCACATTATCATGCCAACTATATGTCAAGAATATGCAAGGTAGAAGAAAGGATTCAATATAGCGTCAAAGTTCAAACGTTCCGACTCAAATTAAACGTGAAAATTTTTGAATTTTATGTGATTTTTTGAATTAAAAACGACAATGCATGCGAAAATAATGAAACGTGCAAGCAAGCGAAAATGCAAGAAAAAATACAGACACAGATATGGATGCATACCTCCCTAAACCAAACCGTACAATGCCCTCATTGTACCAAAAATAGGGAAAGAAATGCAAACTGAGGAGAAAAGGATAAGTGGAGTCGGAATACTAACAAAATGTTGTGAAGAGGGACCTCCCCAAACCGACCATGAACATGGGAGGTCAAAGGAAGTCAAGCAGTAGCTCAATAGACGTAAAGTTTTAGCTGGAAGACAAAACTACTCGATCGAGTAGCTTGGAATAGCTCGATCGAGTGAACTAGTGTCTGGAAGGACTCGATCGAGTAAAATAATCACTCGATCGAGTAAACGTGATTATGCAGCTTGTCGATCGAGTATATATATCACTCAATCGAGTGAATATGATCTCAAAAGTGCTCGATCGAGTAGAAAAACTACTCGATCGAGTGACTGTACCTGCAGAACACGCATCAAAAGCAAGGAAAATACATAGGGTGCATAAAACAGCGTCTAAAGTTCGACAAAAAGCTATAGGCAAATAAAAAGTTCAACAAAAGTACAATAAAACAGTCCGGGTTGCCTCCCGGAGAGCGCAGGTTTAAGAGGTCCCGCACGACCTTTCTGGCATCAACTGGCGCATCTAGCTCGTCGAAGTACAAGACTTCAACACGATTGTCTGCTTCATTTGCCTCGTGATAATGCTTCACATATTGCCCATTCACCTTGAACCTACTTCCTTCGGAATCTTCGAGCTCCACGGATCCAAATTTGGTAACAGCCGTCACCGTATAAGGACCACTCCACCTGGACTTGACTTGCCAGAAATAATCGCAATCGGCATTAAACAAGAAAGACCTTTTGCCCAACATGAAACTCCCGAGGTAGATTTCTTTTGTCATGCCATCTCTTCGTCTTTTCTTTATAAATGCGCGAGCTATCATAGGCATTAAGCCTAAATTTTTCAAACTCATCTAGCTGCAAAAGACGATTCTGACCACACAACTTAGGATCAAAGTTAAGCTCATGAATTGCCCACCAAGCCTTACATTCCAACTCAACAGGTAAGTGACATGATTTCCCATAAACTAACCTATAAGGTGATGCACCAATTGGTGTCTTAAAGGCTGTTCTGTAGGCCCATAATGTGTCTTCTAATTTAAGACTCCAGTCCTTCCATGATTTAGAAACTACCTTAGACAAGATCTCTTTCATCTCGCGATTAGAGACCTCTACCTGACCACTAGTTTGGGGATGATAACCCAAACCACACCGGTGTTGGACACCAACTTTAGACATAATGGAAGTTAGTTTCTTTTCTTTAAATTGCATTCCCCCATCACTAATGACGACCCTAGGGACACCAAATCGGGGAAATATGACCTTTTTAAACATTTTTATCACGGTCTTGGCCTCACAATGAGGTGAAGCAATTGCCTCAACCCATTTCGACACATAATCTACAGCCACTAAAATGTACCTGTTACCTTTACTAGACGGGAACGGTCCTTGGAAATCAATGCCCTAGACATCGAAAACCTCAACCTCTAAGATACCATTTTGTGGCATCTCATGTCTCTTTGAAATGTTCCCTGATCGTTGGCAAGCATCACAAGCTGAAACAAAAGACTTAGCATCAGCAAACAAAGAAGACCAATAAAAACCAGACTGAAGTACCTTAGCCACAGTGCGCGATGGACCGTGGTGACCACCATAGGAAGAGGAGTGACAGCCTTCCAGGACTACTTTGGCCTCCCACTGCGGAATACACCGTCTGTAGAGACCGTCTGCACATTCCTTAAACAAATAAGGATCATCCCGAAAATCTTGCTTAGCGTTATACGAAAACGCTTCCTCTGGCGATGAGAAAGGTCGGGCGGCGCGCTTACTTGCCACGACAACGTAATTAGCTATATCTGCATACCAAGGCTCTTGGTTAACAATAGACGATAATACATCAAATAAAGTATCGTCAGGGAAAGAGTCATCAATAGGTAGAGAATCTTCCCCTTCTTGTCGCGACAAATGATCAGCTACAACGTTCTCAGCTCCTTTCTTATCTTTAATCTGCAAATCAAACTCCTGAAGAAGGAGTATCCATCTCAATAGTCGTGGTTTAGCCTCCTTCTTAGCAAGGAGATGCCTCAAAGCTGCATGGTCGGTAAAAACAAAGAACTTCGACCCAATCAAATAAGAACGAAACTTCTCTAAGGCATAAACTACAGCTAGCAGCTCTTTTTCAGTGGTAGTGTACTTCACTTGAGCCTCATCCAGAGTTCGGCTCGCATAGTAGATTGCATTTAAAGCTTTGTCTTTCCGTTGGCCTAGCGCCGCTCCTAGTGCATAGTCACTGGCATCACACATTATCTCAAACGGCAAGTCCCGATCGGGAGGTCGTATGATCGGCGCAGAGACTAAAGCCTGCTTTAACCTGTGAAAAGCAGAAAGACACTCATCAGTAAACACAAAAGGGGCATCCTTTTGTAGCAGCTGTGTAAGTGGTTTAGCAATTTTTGAGAAATCCTTGATAAACCGGCGATAAACGCCGGCGTGGCCAAGGAAACTCCTCACCCCCTTAACATTAACAGGAGGTGGTAATTGCTGAATCACTTCCACCTTTGCTTTATCAACTTCTATTCCCCTATCAGAAACTAAGTGCCCTAAGACAACTCCCTCGTTGACCATGAAATGGCACTTCTCCCAGTTAAGCACGAGATTAACCTCGATGCAGCGCTGCAACACTTTATCAAGGTTAGACAGACAGTTAGAAAAATCACTTCCATAAACACTGAAATCGTCCATGAAAACTTCCATAATAGACTCGATAAACTCGGAAAATATCCCCATCATGCACCTTTGGAAGGTGGCAGGGGCATTACATAAACCAAAAGGCATTCTGCGATAAGCAAACACGCCTTGAGGACAAGTAAATATAGTCTTAGCTTGATCGTCTGGGTGAATAGGGATCTGAAAGAACCCTGAATACCCATCTAAATAGCAGAAAAATTTATGAGAAGCTAACCTTTCTACCATTTGATCAATAAAAGGAAGGGGAAAGTGATCTTTCTCGGTGGCGGCATTAAGCTGTCTGTAATCTATACACATCCGCCAACCAGTCACTACTCAAGTGGGTATTAACTCATTTTTGTCATTCTTAACCATGGTAGTCCCTCCTTTCTTCGGGACTACCTGCACTGGACTCACCCATTTAGAATGACCAACAGAATAGATAATACCTGCGTCGAGCAACTTCATTACCTCAGCCATCACAACATCTTGCATCTTCTTGTTCAGTCTGCGCTGACCCTATCTGCAAGGTTTGTGATCTTCCTCCAGCTTTATCCTGTGCATACAAATATCGGGACTAATCCCCTTGATATCGTCCAATGAATAACCCAATGCTTTCCTGTTTTTCTTAAGCACAGCTAACAAAGAAGTCAGCTGATCATTATCAAGTTTAGCACTAACAATGACTGGATATTGCTCAGTATCGTCTAAGAAAACATATTTTAGATGAGAAGGAAGAGGCTTATACTCCGGTACCTTTACCTCAATGGAGCAAAGAGTGCTAATCATTTGTTCCACTTGCTCTCCCTCAGCGTCGGTGAGTCCACGCTCATCTAAATCATCTATAAGCAAATCCATCACAGCGTCATCGTCATGTGGGCTATCTGCACATTCGTCCAAAAGCATAAGAGCTTCTAGTGGGTTCTTCATGAAAGAACCCGACCAGAAGTCATAAATAGACTCGTCAATAATATCAACCGAATAACAAGTATCCTCTATCATTGGCCGAGCCAAAGTACTAGGCAGACTGAAAGTGATCGCGTCATCCCCTATTGCAAGAGTCAAACGCCCTTGTTTGACATCAATAATGGCCCCAGCTGTACAAAGGAATGGTCTTCCTAAGATAATTGGGGTCCGGGTGTCCTCAAATATATCTAAAACAATGAAATCCACAGGTATAAAGAGCTTGCCTATTTTCACAGGCATGTCCTCTAAGACACCTAAGGGTCTCCTAACAGATCTATCGGCCATCTGTAGGGTAATGTTAGTCACTTTAAGATGACTCATATTCAATTTCTTGCAGACAGATAGGGGCATGACACTGACGCTGGCTCCTAAATCACAAAGAGCCTTATCAATAACCACATTGCCTATAACACAGGTAATAGAGAAGCTACCCGGGTCTTTTATTTTAGGTGGAACCTTATTTAAAAATAAATTAATAGACTCTTCCATAAATGAAACCGTCTCAAATTCACTTAGCTCTCTCTTACGCGTCACAATATCTTTCATAAATTTAGCGTAAGTAGGTACCTGGGTAACAAGTTCGGTAAAAGGGACAGTTACCTGGAGGTTCTTCACAATGTCCACAAACTTACCGTAATGTCGCTCGACCTTCGCGTCCTTCAGACGACCTGGGAAGGGTACTCTGGTAGCAATGAGTGGAACCGCGACTTTCTCTTTACCTTTATCAGTGCGTGACGTCTCCACAGCAGGGGAAGATGACACGGTAGCGGAATTAGATAGTAAAATGGGGTCTCCGCTGCTTGTGGTACTCGATCGAGCACTTTCACCACTCGATCGAGTGGTTTCATATTAGCTTTTACTCGATCGACCATTTTTATCACTCGATCGAGTGATCTCTTTTTCAGGCTTACTCGATCGAGTGATTTCTTCAGCTATTTTACTCGATCGAGTAAGAATATAACTCGATCGACCATCTGTGATTTGGGCACTACTTGATCGACCACAATTATCACTCGATCGAGTGATGGGATGAATTAATTCACTCGATCGATTAGATTTTTCACTCGATCGAGTATCTGAAGAACACGCAGCAAGGATTTCGTCTAGAAATTCATCCAAATCATCATCCGGGGTATTATCAACTGTCACAACCCCGTCCTCTGGTACTTTTGGCCCCTCATGAACAAGGCCACTCTGGAGATTCGTTGCATTAACCGGATCGTATGTCGGTAGAAGGTTGGCTTGGTATTTCGCGAGTGTTAACTGCGCGACTTGTTCTCTCAACTCCACTATGACGGTTTCATTCCTATTGCATTTCTCTCTAAACTGTTGTGTTAAGTTCAACATCAAAGATTTCAGTTTGGCAATTTCCTCGTTTGCAGAAGGAGAGACCGGTTGCGGCGCTGGCGTAGAAAGAGTAGAAACATTCTTCATTTCTTTATACAATTGAGAAAAAGGAACTCCTTGCTTGTATTTCTGATAAGCAAGGACGCGCTCTATACTTGCCAGACACTCAATAGGGTCATTGTAACACCCCCATACTCCAAGTGCCTTACCAGGACCACTCAGGTATAAGGATGCCACCATCTCGGTTACCCGAGGCATGATAATCATAAGACAATAACGAAACAACATTTAAATGATATAACTTTAGTGAAAAGTACAAACCAAGGCCAAATCCCAAAATACGGGTACAAGTTCTCAAACCAACTGTCTAATCAACTAAAAGCAAAGTTTATAAAACTACTAAGCTACAAAATGAAGACTTCTATCATCGACAGTGGCACATCCCAGCAATCCCATGTGACTCAACTCAAACCTGCTCAATTACTGCTCACCATCCCCGAATGGATCACCGCAGGTTTTACAAAACAACAACCGGGGTCAGTACTAATCACACAACTTATATATATTAACAATACGATAAACAGACAGCTTAACCGTCACACACACACACAATCACACCAGTCCCATCCATCTTAATCATCATTCCACTGGACCAGCCCTGCCAGTGGGGGACCGCAGCCGTACCCACCAAATCCTCGCTCCTCATATTGAGCGAATTCCATGTTCATTAATGTGCACATCCCCTTCCGTGGCGGGTTCCACGAAGGGCGAAACTAGGGCGTGAAGCCACTCCCGCAAGTGACTCCACTCAGCCGAGAACGCATCTCGAGAACCAGAGACAAACAATCACAATCACAACCGTCACAATACAATTACGATATTAATCAAACAATCAATCTCAACACATCAACAATCACTATGGGACTAATACTGAGTAGGGAAACCCTACCAGGAAAGCACAATAGTCAGACGGTATCAACAGCTGTATCAAATAAAAAAGCCTCTTCTACAAAACCTCCTCCTATCATACAAACACATAAACACTAACAAATCACAATCTACAAAAAACCCCCAAATCCCCATATTAGGGTTTAACCAACTTAAAGGAAATACTGTAAAAACGGTACATAGATCTTACCCTCGACGCAAGGATCTCAACGGTATAACGAAAGGTGAAATCCGACCTTCCAAACTCCGGGATTTGCTAACAATGCGATTAAAGCGAAGAACGTACTTTGTTTTCTCTCTTGACAGTAATTTAGGTTTTGAAAAGTGTTTAAGAACAATGACGGAAAAGATTATATACCTAATCGCATTATTAACAAAACCCGAGAAATAACACCCCGTAAACCGGCTACTCGATCGAGTAGCTAAGGTACTCGATCGAGTAGCTAAGGTACTCGATCGAGTGCCCCCTTACTCGATCGAGTATCTTAGTTACTCGATCGAGTACCCAACAGGTCAGAAACTATTTTAAAACGCAACTCACCCTTACTCGACAGAGTAAGGCCTACTCGATAGAGTACCCAGAGACTCATAAATACGGAGTATTACAGTCATGCCCTTCCATGCCACATCTACCACATATCTCCACATGCTCAGTAATTGAACAAACCTGTGCACTCTCACCTGTAGTTTCCATAATCTCCACATTACCTAGACTTTTGCTAGGACTTTCCACTGCAGCTGCTACCAACTCATTAACTTGCTCACTACCTCGGGGATTTCCATATTCGGAGACATGAATAGCCATCTCCTCAATGAGACGCCACCCTTGATCATCTTCCACGTTTTTAGTGAATCTCCCCTTAGCTACACTATCAAGAATAGCTCTCTGGCTCCGATATAACCCGTTGTAGAATTGGGTGCAAAGGAACCAATGTTTGAACCCGTGATGAGGCACAGAGCGGACAAGCTTCTTGAACCTAGTCCAAGCCCCATCCAAGTCTTCAGTAGACAATTGCTCAAAAGAACTAATCTGAGCTCTCAAGGCATTGGTGCGCTGCGGTGGGAAATATCGCCTGTAAAAGGCTAGAGCAAAGGAACTCCAGTCGGTTACACCGGCTACCTCCCTATCTAGATCTCTCAACCATTCCCTGGCGTCATCAGTTAAAGAAAAGGGAAAAATAGCTCCCTTTACTTCGTCCTGTGTCACCCCAGCAGCAAGAGGAATGGTAGAGCAATACTCCGTAAACAGCTATATATGCTTGCCTGGATCTTCTTCAAGTACCCCCCTAAAGAGATTTCTCTCGACCAGCTGTATGTAAGATGGGTGGATTCCAAAGGTTCCCGAATCAGTAATGGGTAGTAAGAAACCTTTTGGAAGGGAATCCACATTCGGCTCTGAATGGCTGGCTATATTCGGCATTCTGGCAAATAGAATTTAAAAAGCAAAACAGATAACCTGTAAAACTAATCAAAAACTTTGCAGAAATGAGATCAGTCTCAAGGAATAAATTCCTTGAGACGAGAAACAAACTTAAATAAAGCAACAAAATTGCGTCACCTCCCCGGTAACGGCGCCAAAATTTGACAGGGCAAACGTATACCTATCAAAAATAACCAACTGGCTCTAACTAATATAGCTAGGGAAGTCGGGTCGATCTCCACAGGGAGATGGGAAAATGTCAGCTTTGTCTAAGTTCGTCACGGTAACCAAATTGGGGGGTTTTAATTGTATTGTTCTAAACTAATGAGAGTAAGAAAGAGAATAAGGCAGAGAAAAAGAATTAAGCAGATAAGGAAAGCAGCTAAGACAGACGGTTCACCATGATCATTCAGTCAAGTAATCTAGGTTTCAGGTTAGTGCAAGTATAGTCTAAGGAGCAGTGAATATCTCCTTTCGGTCTCATTTCGCCCTAAAGCACAAATAGCTTAGCTTTCGCCCCCACTATAATGCCCTATTGTTCGCTACGAGTCTCACTCTTTCCAACCTTTCGGTCCAGGTCAAGGTTTACTATGATTTAAATGCCTAATTGCGTCGACTCAATTAGACAGATACAGATAAATGCAGCAATTAACAACAACGATTGCATCAGCATTAACCTAATATGGCAACTACTATCCCCTCATAATCATGGATCCCCTAGTCTAAGCAAGGGAAATTAGCTATGCATCACTATTGAATCAACAACAATAACACAAAGATAATTGAAATTAAATATACTAACAAAGCTAATAGACATTGAATAGGGTAAAGATGATAGCAATAAAGGAAAGAAAGAAATAAAGCAACAATTAAGATTAAGGAATTAAGAAGGAATAATAATACCGATCACAAATCCGAATTCGAGTTGCAAAAGGGTAGAAATAGAGCAAATCCCAGAAACAGTAGGGAAATGATAGAGTAAAAGTCAATGAGGATAGTTACGCAGTCTACTGTATTTAGTAGTATACGAAAATCCTCCTCAAAACCTAATCTATAACTAAATTACAAAAGCCCATACGAAAATAGGCGGAAAAATTCTAATCCAGGCCAAACTACTCGATCGAGTGGAAATAAACCACTCGACCGAGCAACTAAGCGTCAAACCCCTCGATCGAGTGGAAATAAACAACTCGATCGAGTAACTCCTTGTAATGTCTTCTCGATTGAATACTCGAACTGCTCGATCGAGTAACCTTCAGTATATAAAGCATTCGATAGACTAGAAAAGTAGTCGATCGAGCTATTTTGGCACGTTAGACATTATAACACCTACCGAAACCAGCTCACGTGTCTTCAAAGTGTTAGATTCCAAGCTCCGGCTCCTTGTTCTCCATAAATGCATGCAAATGGGACGAATTTAGGCTCGATTTAGCTACTCTTTGGTTTATTCCTGCAATTTACATAAAACGAATCAAAGTAGAATATTCGGGGGTATTTGTTGCCAGATGCTACATAAAAAGTACAGAAATGCGTGTAAAAATGAGGTAAAAACCTTATATAAAATACACGCATCACATACAATACTTATTCGTACTGTAAGCTGGATCGTAAGTGATGTAATCACCAAACAAAGCATAGTTTCTACGAGACTCTGCATCACACCAAAATGCACGAACCAAACATTTCCCAGAATCCACCTCATAAGCAAAGTAAAAACCTTCAGTTGTATCACGTTTATCCTCAAAATAGTTAACAAACAGTTGAGCATCCCGGTCTCCTATGAAACATTTGATATCCCTTCCAAAATTCTTAAAATCAACCAGTTGAGCTCCAACATTCTCATAGCCATCTACATATTCCTTGACATTTCTAAATGCCCTTGTTGGGCCTTGATTAACCCTTGAATGATCAATAATTGTCTTTTTATGGTAAAGATGGAGGTGCCTGTGTTTATTTTTTAAACTGTTGATTTCTAAGTGAACAAAGACGGTGATTATGCCACTCACGAAACTGAAAAACAACATAACCATCCCCATTATAGCGAAACTCAATCATAGCAGTACAACCAATCCTAGTTAATTTAGTGTTCCTAATATCAAAAGGCCTGGGAGTTGCCTGCTCCTTTCCACTATCTAAAACAGTAGCCGTCCTCTTACGATCTCTAAAACCTTCACGGTTGCAAACAACAAATTTATACTTCACATCACCAGAAACAGACCTTTTTTTGGGAAGACTTCCTAGGTTCAAAACCACATGCTTCTGCATACACATCATAAAAACTAATAGCTTCTTCCAACGTCCCAAACAACTGGCCAATATGAGGTTTAAACTCAGCTGCAACATTCCTTGTCCACACTTCACTACCACCAGGTGTGGAGTCCAAGAGTAGTTGATGCACACGAGAAGGAACAGAATGTTGTTCAACATGTGGGGTCGAGCTAGATGCATCAGGTGGTTGAATGAGAACAGTAGAAGTAATTGAAGACTCAACAATATCATTACTATCTTTAGAGGTAATGTCAGAGACATGAATATCATTACAGGAAGAAGAAGTTACATTACTTGTAGGATCTGGCAAGAAAAGTAAAATGTAAAATAACAAGAAAAAGTCTTAAAGATATGGACGAAATCAATATCATACAAGTGGCTGAACAATATCACATATCCAGGAAAACAATATCACATTATCTGGGAAAAATATCACACATGAAGATGGAAGACAATATCACAAAGGAATTTTGCAGGAACAATATCACACAAGGGGCTGAACAATATCACATATCCAGGAAAACAATATCACGTATTCTGGAACAATATCACACATGAAGTTGAAAAACAATATCACAAAGGTGAATATACAATGGTACATATCAACATAAACAATATCACCAGTTGTCGAAAACAATATCACATATTGAGCAAAACAAAAACACACTTGTCAAAGATACAAAAGAAGAACGTAAATGAACAGAAAATATTTATAGGTACAAAAATTATACGAACAGAAATAAAGACGACTAGTAATAGAGAATATTTACAAAAAGTATAAAGAACATGTGATTCAAAGCTGAAAGTACAAAATAAAGAGAGAATACGCAGAGATTTGAGAATACGCTGAAAGTACAAAATTAAGAAGAATAACATACCAGACATCACAATGACGATTGAATACGCAGAGATTTGAGCAGAAAACCTGAAAACAAACAAAAACGCGTGCGAATTTTAGGAAACACAAAAGTAAATTGAAAATAACAAATAAAGCAAGATGAAATTGAAAGCATAGAAACGAAAGAAGAACAAACAGAGTAAGATGACAACGAATTGAAACATAGGGATTTAAAAACACCAATTACGTGCACGAACAAACGAACTAATTGGAATAATATGATAATTGTGAAGAATGAGCAGCAAAACCTGGAAATAAAACAAAAACGTACCGAATTTTAGGAAACACAAAATTAAATTGAAAACAACAACTAAAGCAAGATGAAATTCAAATTATAGAAACGAAATAAAAACAAACAGAGTAAGATGACAACGAATTCGAAACTTAGGGACGAAAAACGCCAATTACGTACCTGAGCAAACGAAAAAATTGGAATAATACGATAATTGTGAAGAATGAGGAGGAAAAACCGAGATCACGCCTTAATTATAGGGTTTTCCAGCTCAACAATGGAAGAAGAAGCTACAGTAGAGAGAGAAGTTGAAGGAAGAAGAAGAAAAAGGAGGAAATAACGACTTTGGCTGGGAAAAGCAGTTTATATAGGCACGCGTTAAATTACAAATTTGCCCTTGCTTGTTTCCACCCTAAATACCTATCATAGTATTAATTCTCAATCCTCAAATATATAATTAAGTAATACTCACATGATCCCATTCCTATATATATATATATATATATATATATATATATATATATATATATATATATAGAAATAGGATCCTGTGCGAACCTAAAGTTCGGTGCGAACTAATATAAAACACATGTTAGTAGCCCAAAAGCAAACCAACTCACAAACAATACTAACGTCACTCTTCCCTTCAAACTCACTCACTCACCCACCACCTTTATCAGCCGATAGCCGCCACCCTTAACTCCGTCGTGCACCACCGTCGCACCATCGCCGACGATAATGACGCCGACAGATTCTCAGGCCGCACACCATCGCCGGAGTTTAATTGTTATTTCTTTTTCCCTTTTCTCCCTCTTTTAATTTGAAGGCCTCATATTCCACCACAACAATGTCGCCGCAGATCCGACTCCACCGCAACAATGTCGACGCTCCTGTATCGTGCCGTAATTATTGCGATTACTTTATAGAATTCTGTTTTTGTTTTAGTAAATTGATGATTCAGATCAGAGTGTTATTAGAATTGAAAACAGCTAGAGATGGTGTCGCGCGGTTGTTGTGGCAAACAATCGAGATGGTGTCGGTTGTTGTGGCGAAAAAAGTGGGACGAGATTGTTTTTATTTTGTTTAATTTTTGAAAAGATGAATTCCGAAAAGATTAGATCTACAATTTTTTAAACAAAATTTAACAAATCTGAGTGCATTTGATGATTCCTGGTGATATTTTGAATATGAAACGATAATGTATGCTAAAAAATAGTTAATTGCGACAGTGGTGTTGGTGGCGACGGTAGCGCTGCTACTGCTGGTGGTGGTCACAGTGGCGCTGGCGGTGAGTGGTGGTGACGGCGAAGATGGTGGCAGTGGAGGTCGTAATGGTGGTGGTGGAAGTGGTAGTGGAGGTCATAATGGTGGTGGCGACATCGATGTTCTAGGTAGTGGTAGTAGTGGCGGTGGTGGTGGGGGCCACTGGTGGTGGTGGTGGGAGGCTTTGTGGAACCTAGTGGAGCTGTAGATACACATAATACCGGCCCGGATACACATGGTATTACTACGGGATACATGTGTATCTAGTAGTTATATCATGTGTATCTGAGGGTAGTAGTATGTGTATCTGGAAGTATTATATAGTGTATCTGAGTAGTTCGTACAGTTCGCACCGTACTTTAGTTCGCACCTGACCCCGACCCTATATATATATATATATATATATATATATATATATATATATATATATATCACATGAGTCCACCCTATCTTTTTGAGTCCGTGAGTCCATGATACAATATCACACGTTATACTACACAATATCACAGCTTACAGTTTCACACGTTATACTAAACAATATCACAACTGAAAAAAAAAAAGTTTTTGAAAAAAAAATTCGAAAAAAAAATCGTGATATTGTTTTGTAATACAATATCACACGTTATACTAAACAATATCACAGCATACATTAAAAAAAATTTTTAAAAAAAAAAAAAAAAAAAACTTTTTCGAAAAAAAAATCGTGATATTATTTTGTAATACAATATCACATGTAATTCGAAAAAAAAAATCGTGATATTATTTTGTAATTCGAAAAAAAAATTTTTGAAAAAAAAAATAAAAAAAAAATTCAAAAAAAAAAATTCAAAAAAAAAAAAATTGTGGTATTGTTTTGTATAGTGCGTGATATTGTGTTATGGACTCATGGACTCAAATATATAGGTGGACTCACCGGATCTTGCATATATATATATATATATATATATATATATATATATATATATATATATATATATATATAGAGAGAGAGAGAGAGAGAGAGAGAGAGAGAGAGAGAGAGGGGGGGGAGAGAGAGAAGGATCAAGTGAGTCCACCCTTTTTCATTGAGTCCATAAGTCCCATTTAGAGCCCTTAAAAAGATGGGATGGAGGGTTGAGATTGAAGAGGAAAAACAAGGGATTAAGGCTAAAATGAAGGGATTGATGCTAATTAATTAGTTTCCCTCACTACCATCACTAATCAACCCCTAATTTCACTATATAACCTTTCTTTTTCCACTCACTTCTCTCTCCTATCACACAAATATCATCCCTCAATCTCTCTAAAAACCAAAAAAAATCCAAAAATCCAAAAAATTCAAAAAACAAAAAAATTCCCTCCTCTTTTGCCTCACCCCACCTACCCGGACTTCCATCCACCAGAACAACCACCGCCTCGTCTCAAACCACCAACAACTTACGCACCACTGTCATCCTCGCCTCCAACCACCAACAACAACTGCGCCAACTAAACACAAACACCGCCCTCCTCTTTTTTTCAGATCACGTACCACCCACCGTCCACCATCAACACCACCCACTGCCGCCACTTCATCCTTTCCTCTTTCAGATCTGACCACCACCACTACCACCCAACCGTCACTCTAGATCTGAAAAATAAATAAAATTTCAATTAAAAAAACAAAAAATGTTGGTGAAGGGCGTCTATTTCTCCTTCCCCCTTCTCAGATCTATTGTAGTTGTTGGTGTAGTGTTGCAGACAATATTCTATTTTGTGTTTATTATGTTATATTTTTTTTTCCTTTCCTTTAATGTTTAATAGGCATATCTAATGATAGGTTTAGTCGATTTTATTCTTCTTCTTTTTCTTTCTTTTTTCTTTTTTCTTTTTAAAAAATTGAGGATTGGTGGTACCACACTTGTACTGGTACTGTCGGTTTTGTAGTGGTGATGGGCCCCCCTTCCTCTTACGTTTTTCTTTTGCCTTTCACATTTGGTGGTGAAACACAAATTTAGAGAGTTTGTGTTTGTTTGCTCTGACCATTGCGTTTAGTGTTTATAGAGATTTAGTGTTTGTCGTTTGTTTGCTCGTTTTGTATATTTCTTTCTTTTTTTTTTTTTTTTAATTGTTGTTTGTTGTTTAACGTGTAAATCTAAAAAAAAACACAATTTATTAAAGTTACATTCATCTTTCAAATTTACACTCGTATTTTATTAAATCTACATTCGTAGATCTAATAAATATATAGTAGTTTAAATCTACTTTTATTTTTAGATCTATAAAATAGATGTTTAGTCTTTTTAAGATCTGTTTTTGTTAATCGTTGGTGTTATTGTTATTGTTCCATTTATACTCGTATTTTTTACATTTACACTTGTATTTCTTTACATTTACACTCATATTTCTTTACATTTACACGCATTTCTCAGATTTATACTCACAATTTTTTACATTGACACTCATATTTCTTAACATTTACACTCATATTTCTTTACATTTACACTCGTAAATCTACCCGTAAATCTTAACATTTACACTTGTATTTGTGTACATTTACACTCATATTTCTTAATATTTACACTCATATTTCTTTACATTTACACTCATAAATCTTAACATTTACACTTGTATTTGTGTACATTTACACTCATATTTCTTAACATTTACACTCATATTTCTTTACATTTACACTCATAAATCTTAACATTTACACTTGTGTTTGTGTACATTTACACTCATATTTCTTAACATTTACACTCATATTTCTTTACATTTATACTCGTATATCTGATCATTTACACTCGTTTAATTTATATATATTTGGACTCATATTTTCGTGGATATGATTTGGTGGTGGAGGACGGCGTTGGTGGTGTTTGTTGGGAGTCGGACTAAAGTTTTAATCGTAAAAGGACCAAAGTTATACTTATAAAGGACCAAAGTCACACTCAAAGGACCAAATTTACACTCTTAAATCTTCAAATACATAAAATTATATAAACTTCACATTAACACTAAAGTTTTACTCGTAAAGGACAAAAGTGACACTTATAAAGGACCAAAGTTACACTCAAAGGACCAATTTACTCTTAAAATACTACATTTACACTCTTAAAACATTACATTTACACTCGTAAAACATCACATTTACACTTGTAAAATGTTAAAATTATGTAAATTCAAAATTTCCGTCACAAAAATCAAATTTACACTCTTAAAAATGTTACATTTACACTCGTAAAACTTCACATTTACACTTGTAAAATGTTAAAATTATATAAATTCAAAATTTCCGTCACAAAAAATCAAATTTACACTCTTAAAAATATTACATTTACACTCGTAAAACTTCACATTTACACTTGTAAAATGTTAAAATTATATAAATTCAAAATTTCCGTCACAAAAAATCAAATTTACACTCTTAAAAATGTTACATTTACACTCGTAAAACTTCACATTTACACTTGTAAAATGTTAAAATTATATAAATTCAAAATTTCCGTCACAAAAAATCAAATTTACACTCTTAAAAATGTTACATTTACACTCGTAAAACTTCACATTTACACTTGTAAAATGTTAAAATTATATAAATTCAAAATTTCCGTCACAAAAAATCAAATTTACACTCTTAAAAATGTTACATTTACACTCGTAAAACTTCACATTTACACTTGTAAAATGTTAAAATTATATAAATTCAAAATTTCCGTCACAAAAAATCAAATTTACACTCTTAAAATGTTACATTTACACTCGTAAAACATCACATTTACACTTGTAAAACTCATACACTCGTAAAACATCACATTTACACTTGTAAAACTCATACAACATGACATTTACACTTCTGAAATCTAAAACTCAAAAATGATTAATTAGGGGCTAGAGAGAGAAAGAAAAATTAATTAGTGTATAGAAATTTGATTAGTGGTAATTTTTTTTGGTAATTTTCAATCTCAACCACCCATCTCAATCCAACATTCCACATTTTTTTCCTTTTCTTTTTAATGGCCTTTAATCAAATTCATCTCAACCATCCATTGAGTCCATCCAATGGCCCTTAGAGGGACTTATGGACTCAATGGCCCATGTTTGACTCATTAGATCTTACCCCTCTCTCTCTCTCTCTCTCTCTCTCTCTCTCTCTCTCTCTCTATATATATATATATATATATATATATATATATATATATATATATATATATATATAGAGTCAAGATCTAATGAGTCCACCACTTCCATTGAGTCCATAAGTCCCTCTAAGGGCCATTGGATGGACTAAATGGAAGGTTGAGATGAATTTGATTAAAGGCCTTTAAAAAGAAAAGGAAAAAAATGTGGATGGTTGGATTGAGATGGATGGTTGAGATTAAAAATTACCAAAAAAATTTACCACTAATCAAATTTCTACACACTAATTAATTTTTCTTTCTCTCTCTAGCCCCTAATTAATCAGTTTTGACTTTTAGATTTCAGAAGTGTAAATGTAATGTTGTATGAGTTTTACAAGTGTAAATGTGACGGAAATTTTGAATTAATATAATTTTAACACTTTACAAGTGTAAATGTGAAGTTTTACGAGTGTAAATGTAACAATTTTAGAGTGTAAATTTTATTTTTTGTGACGGAAATTTTGAATTTATAAAATTTTAACACTTTACAAGTGTAAATGTGAAGTTTTACGAGTGTAAATGTAACATTTTTAGAGTGTAAATTTGATTTTTTGTGACGGAAATTTTGAATTTATATAATTTTAACATTTTACAAGTGTAAATGTGAAGTTTTACGAGTGTAAATGTAACATTTTTAGAGTGTAAATTTAATTTTTTGGTGACGGAAATTTTGAATTTATATAATTTTAACATTTTACAAGTGTAAATGTGATGTTTTACGAGTGTAAATGTAACATTTTAAGAGTGTAAATTTGTTTTTTTGTGACGGAAATTTTGAATTTATATAATTTTAACATTTTACAAGTGTAAATGTGACGTTTTACGAGTGTAAATGTAACATTTTTAGAGTGTAAATTTGATTTTTTGTGACGGAAATTTTGAATTTATATAATTTTAACATTTTACAAGTGTAAATGTGAGGTTTTACGAGTGTAAATGTAACATTTTAAGAGTGTAAATTTGATTTTTTAGTCAATTTGAAGGTTTTAGAGTGTAAATTTTGTCCTTTGAGTGTGAATTTGGCCCTTTATAAGTGTAACTTTGTCCTTTACGAGTAAAACTTTAGTCCGACTACCAAAAAATGCCACCATCAACTTTGTCCTTTACGAGTAAAACTTTAGTCCGACTACCAAAAAACGCCACCATCATCGTCCTTCCCCACCAACTCATATCCACAAAAAATATGAGCGCAAATTTATATAATTTTAACGAGTGTAAATGTAAAGAAATACAAGTGTAAATGTAAAGAAATACGAGTGTAAATGTTAAGAAATACGACTGTAAATGTTAAGAAATATGAGTGTAAATTTAAAGAAATACGAGTGTAAATGTGAGGAGATACAAGTGTAAATTTAAGAGAAATACGAGTGTAAATGTGAGGAGATACAAGTGTAAATTTAAATAATAACGAGTGTAAATGTGAGGAAATACAAGTGTAAATGTAAAAATTATAATGTTAAGAAATATGAGTGTAAATTTAAAGAAATACGAGTGTAAATGTGAGGAGATAAAAGTGTAAATTTAAGAGAAATACGAGTGTAAATGTGAGGAGATACAAGTGTAAATTTAAATAATAACGAGTGTAAATGTGAAGAAATACAAGTTTAAATGTAAAAATTATGAGTGTAAATGTAAAGAAATACGAGTGTAATTGTAAAGACATATGAGTGTAAATGTAAAGAAATATGAGTGTAAATGTAAAAAAATATGAGTATAATAAATATATTTATTAGATCTAGAATAAAAATCATGATAAAACAACATCAACAACACTAAATCTAATAAAGAGAGATTGAAAAAAAAACATAAATATAACATTAAATCTAATAATAAAAATAATAATAAAAACAACGACATAAATGACAACAAACAACGACACACACAACATAAAAAAAAAGGACGACACATACAAAAACACAAACTTTATTGTTGAAAAAAAAAAAAAAAAAAAACAAAACAAAACAACAGACACAACATAAAGAGGACGACACCCAAAAACACAAACTCAAGGAAAACACAACAGAAAACAGATCTGAAAAAAAAGAAAAGGAGGGAGGCGACACGACGGCGGCGTGCCGGCAGCGTGAAGACGGCATGATGGTGCGTGGTTAGAACAATAACAAACACAAACAACGACAACAATGAGCAGATCTGGGGTTGTTGTTGTCGTGGGTGTCGGGTTGCGGAACTGGTTGGAGTTGTGGTTGGAGGGAGGAGTCGGGTGGGTGGTGTTGGTGGGTGGTGTGTGGCGTGTTGGTATTTTATGGTGGTGTTGTTGTCGTGGATGTTGTTGGTGGTGAGTGAAGGTGTCGGTGGCAGAAAGGGAGGGAGGGAGGTGGTTGGGGGTTTCGGCCATGGTGGTGTCGGGTGGTGGCGGATCTGGGTGTGTGAGGGAGAGTGAGGAACAGAGGAGGTGGTGTCGGTGTGGTGCGTGAGGGTGGTGGTTGAAAGAGGCGGTGGTGGTGGTGTGTTCGAAAAAGACGGGGGAAGGTGGTGGTTGTTGTGGTGCGTGAGGCAGATCTGGCGTTTTTGGTCGGGTCGTGTGTGGTTGTCGCGGGGAGTGGTGGTGACGGGTGTGTGGGTGGATGGTGGTGTGTGAGTGGCCGGCAGGAGAGGTGGGTTATGGTGGTGGTGGCGGGTGTGTGAGCGGTGGGTGGTGTGTCGTGGTGGTGGCGGGTGATGACTGATGAGGGGGAAATTATTTTTTTTTGAATTTTTTTGAATTATTTGGTTTTTGATTTTTGTTGGATTTTTGAGAGGATTGGAATTTTTTTGATTTTTAGAGAGATGAGAGGAATGATAATTGTGTGAGATGAGAGAGAAGTGAGTGGAAAATAAATGTTATATAGTAAAATTAGTGGTTGATTAGTGGAGGTAGTGAGGGAAAGTGATTAATTAGCTTCAATCCCCTCCATTTAGCATTAATCCCTTCCTTTTCCCCTTCAATCTCAACCCTCCATCCCATCTTTTTAATGGCTCCAAATAGGACTTAGGGACTCAATGCTTCTTAGTGGACTCACTTGATCCTTACTCTATATATATATATATATATATATATATATATATATATATATATATATATATATATATATATATATATATATATATATATATATACCCAAGCCTTGATTTTGTCTGTTTCTTCAATCAAATACTCTCGACACTTAAACTTTCTTCTTCCTTTTAAACTTTCTCTCAACAATTTTTTTCTCCCGATGAATAACTCTCCTCTAGCCATCATGGATATATATATATATATATATATATATATATATATATATATATATATATATATATATATATATATATATATATATATATATATATATATATACCCAAGCCTTCGATTTTGTCTTTTCTTCAATCAAATACTCTCGACACTTAAACTTTCTTCTTCCTTTTAAACTTTCTCTCAACAATTTTTTTCTCCCGATGAATAACTCTCCTCTAGCCATCATGGACGATTCATCATCGGCTACGCTTTCCGTACTGACAGATGCAGAGATTAATCCGTCGGAGTTGGTACAACTTTCTTGTGACAAGGAATCTTGTTAGTTGACGATCAACGGTGATAATATTAGGGCCATCTTGCAGTTGAAGATGGATAACTTGCAGAGCTATGAGTGTACGGAGCCAGTTCGTAAGACTGTTTTGAGGGTTGACATCTTATGTGATTTTTTGGGCTGTAATAATGAGGACTTCTTATCCATATGTTACCGTAAAGCCATCTCAAATATTATGATTTGCTATGAAGGTAAAATTGTTATCTCCGTATTTTTTCGTTTTTTTCAGTTTTTGTTGAGTTTTGTTATCAAGAAATTGGAACTTAAAATCTCGTTCTTGGATGTTTTTTGTTAAATTTTCCGGCTGGTGATGGGCGAAAGGCGAAAGGAAGACAGTGGCGATTTTTACGTTTACATTTATTTGTTACCCCATGTATTTGTTTTTCTCTGTTTTTCAGTTCTGGTTGAGTTTTGTTAACAAGAAAGAGGACCTAAAAACTCAAATCTTGGACTTTGATGGTTTTTAACTTTTTGTTAAATTGGTATCTATAAAATATTATTAAAAGGCTAGCCTAAAAATGTCACGTAAACAATGTCACATGGGATGAAAAAAAGCCACGTACGCAACAACAACGTGACTTGGCAAACTAATATGACATGGATTATCAATTTATTATTATATTGCATTAATTTAATTCACTTATTTCCATTAAAAATCTACCATATTCCATTAACTTTAAACTTAATTAATTAACTAAAAAAAATATAATAAAAAAATATGCATTAATTATAAGTTAATAATTTCAAGATATTTCATATGGAGTAGTATTATATGTATTCGAAAAAAAAAAAACTGAATACATAAGAAATTAAGAACGAAGAAAAATAAATGAAGTTGAAAATAAAAATAAAAATTGTATTGTCACTAATTCACTACTTTTTTATGAAAGGCACTAATTCACTATTGTTGTTACTATAACTTTGTTGTATATAGAAGATATTTTACAGAACTAATTAATCATCAAATGAATATTAAAGATCATATAAAATATTTTCTAAGGAAAATATAAAATATATGGAAAATAAAATATCAACAAACGAGTATTAAAGATTATATAAAATATTTTTTTAGGAAAATATAAAATATATGGAAAATAAAATATTTATTTAACTTAAATAATTTACAAACAAATTTTTTAAATACTTAAGTAAAATTAAACACTAATAATAGAATTTTAAAAGGGTAGTAATACAGTGTATCTAGTTCATTAAATTATTTCAGGTAAATGATAAGATTTTGGAAAAAATAAAATATATGGAAAAGAAAATATTTATTTAATTTAAATAATTCACAAACAAATTCTGCAAATACTTAAGTAAATTAAGCACAAATAATAGAATTTTAAATGGGTAGAAATACCATGTATTTAGTTCATGAAATTATTTAACGTAAAGGATAAGGTTTTGTAAAAAAAAAAAATATACAAATTGCATTGTTTAGTAATATATTTAGTAAGTAAAACTAAAATAATTATATTTATAATTTTGTGTTCACGGTGAATTTAAATGAGACCTTCTCCATTCCACTTTTATTTTTTAATTATCCTTTAAAATTTATTTCAAATTAATTGTTTTTCGAAATTTAGTATGATAAATGACTTAACTATTAGTATATATACAACATAATAAAAAGGTGACGTGTGCCATATTAAGTAATTTTAAGTGCCACATTTTATGTTATTTTTCTTTGCATTTTATTAGGAATAGTAAGAGATTATGAGTTGGTATGTATAAATTATGACACAATGAATTATCCTAATTAAGTTTATTAGTGAAATTATGATACAATAAGTTTGCATAATTAAGTGTATTAGTGGTGACTTTTCAGTTGCTCAATTGAGTTTGTATAAATACTTCCTAATAGAGAAAAAAGAGAACCAAATAAATACAAAATCAATATTGTAACTCTTTAAAGTCAAATACATTTTATATCATTCATTCTTAATTCTCCATGTGTCATGTGAAATATACATTGAAGACAAACATTACATCCGCCTCCGTTTTATTGTGCTTTGAAAATAAATAGTTCAATTTCATATAAATTTTGCATCTCAAAGGTGCTACATTGCTACTAAAGTTTAAACTTTTTAGTTTGTTTGCATGTTTATTTCTCCTGATTGTTCATAGTTTCATAGTATAAAGCTACAAATTTAAAAAATTAATATTCATGTTTTATGTAAAATAAAAAAGTTCAACTTCATAATTATGAAGTCAAATAACCAACTCTGGTTCCTCTCTTGCTAATCTCTAAATCAAGTGATTAGTATTTATAATCTGCTTATAAGGTGATTAATTTGCTTACATGTATTTTTTTTGTTGATCACATGCATGTAGTACGTATAGATTATGTAATTGAACAAGCCAATATGGAAGATGTTGTGCATTCATGAAGTATTTTGATTTACATTGCTAAGACAAATTCGTCCTATTTCAAGATTCCGACAGATTTACAGTATGTGATTAGTCACAAGAATTGTTTAGTTTGAAACGTGATGTAGAATATTCGGTTGTTACTCTACAAATTAATTAAATTCAATAAAAAATGATTATGCATATGACTTGAGGCAACAAGTTACATCATCATGTTTAGAATGTTATGTACGGAGTAGATTATAACTGTAATACAACTCAAATTCACAAGATAGTCCACCAAAATGAATTTAAGTTTGCGTACTTTTTCATTAACATAAGATTTTCCACGTAAATAAAATTATGTGTTTCTTCTTTGTTTATAATGTCATTACATTAAGTACACGTCGATTTACTAACGAAAAAGTACATTTCGACTTCGCAATCCACTTTGAACAAACATATGCATGAATAAGTTTTAAGAAGGATTATACTTTGTATTAACTACCTACTTCTCAAACTAAATTCTTCCTTATTTTAAATCTTACCATAACATGAATTATTTCACAACATGTGTCAAGCATTTTACATTTTACATTTTATCTTAAAATCTTTTATTTATCGTTGAAAAAAAATTGGTCTCCATTTTCCTTCCCTTTCATTAAATTTTCGTATCAGGACAAATTTTTAAGGAAGCGTGTTGATAAAACCCGTGCATTACACAGGTCAGAAAACTAGTTGTTAGTGAATAGTAGTAGTGATGGTCAGATACGTTATACTTAGGTAGCCGTAATTTCGACTGTTTTCCCTACACGGTTTTCCCTACTTAGCGAAGATTTGCTAAAGTGTAAGGTTTTCCCTACTCGGCTTTCATTATTACATGTAATTGTTTCTGTATTGTGTTATGGAAATGAGTCGCGTTGGTCTTCATTGCGGATTCATGTTGTCGGTCTTGGTTATGTTGGGTGATGTCGGTATTTTGTGATTGGTTTACTTGTGATGGTTGTGGTACATGGATGGTGGTGTATGGGTGTGTTTCTATTTTTCTGTTGTGTTTGAGTTTTGTTATCAAGAAAGAGGACCTGAAAACTCAAATATTGGACTTTGATGTTTTTTTGTTAAACTGGTATTGTTAGTGAATAGTGGTTATGGCCAGACACATAATTTTGACTGTTATAATGGAATTGTCCCTGAAAAAAGGGTATATATTTTGTTGGACAATCAATTCAATACAATTTACACTAATACTTTTTTCCGTTTCATCTAAAGCACACTAATGAGACAATTTTTTTTTGACAGCTTTAAAGAAAGTGTGTTTCATTGTGCTGGTACGGCTCACGGAACCATACCTATAAAATATAACATAAAACAAAGTACTACTAGTAGATAAACTAAAAAGACAAAGTAATTGCATCGGTTAAAAGCAACGTGTTGATGTCGTTCGACTGAGGTCTGGACACTGCCTTCAAAGTCAACTCCCCCTATAATCTTTAATGGACGAGCATCGACGGTCAAAGGAAACCACTCATCTTTGTTTGACTTAATTAATGAAGCTTCGGAGAAATACCTGAAACAAGACCCCAGAGAAAGTCTCGGAGATTCATCTCCTTGACTGTGATAAACTTCCTCAGAAAACCAACGAGCCCCCATAAACTCATCTATACTCGTCTTCATCGATACAGCTTCAGAGAAATACCTACAACAAGACCCAAGAAAGCGTCTCGGAAATTCGTTTCTTTGGCTGTGGTACACATCATCAGGAAACTAATGAGCCCCTTGACCCAACGAGAGAGAACAAAGTGCACGCCCCAAGGACTTAGAAAGAAAAGACGAACACCGACCACAAAAATTTGTCTCCAATGGAGAGACTTTTGTAACACGTGTTCACATTTTCATGGGAACACTCCTACACTTTGGACCATAACCCCCGATGACCCGGACCTCATAGTTTTGAATAGCAAGTAAAAGACTGGGTAACAATGGGGAAACCACTTGAAAATCCCCCTGACCAAAACCCTCTCTGGATACCACCGAGAGCTAGGCTCAACACAAACCGCATGCAATGTACCATTCATCCTACATGACCCATGGATACGGGGACATGACACCCCAAACCAACAGGAACTTATGATTTCCCTTCATTTGTGTGGGATGAAAAAGAGGACTTATTTTTCCCTTCGTTCCTTGCCACAAAATTGACTCGTGGACAATCAGCACTAATACATGGGGAAACAACTGGAAAATTCTAAAACATGATATTCAGAGAAAACCTAAAGACCCAACTCCAGATATATCTCTATCCCTCAACCCAAGGACGATGACAGGTTTGCTGCAAGGAGGCAGATGGAGGCTCTTGGCTGATGTTAGTCCAATCATTTCCATTCCGATAAATTGGCTTCTAACCAAAGTGATGATGAGTGTAAGCAGTACAGCAGAATCTGCAACGGTTAGTCGTCCGATTTTTCCGCTTGACAAGAGTTTGCTTTGGTCTTTCAAGGCTGAGTTGTTCAATATTGAGCTGCTAATGAAACAGCAACCCGAAGAGTATGACTTCTGCAGCTATGAGGCAACAATGGATGCTGATATGGATGCGAATTTAGAAGTTGGATTGTTTGCAAAGTACAAGGACATTTGAATAAAGTTAGTAAGGGTCCATGGTAAGATTAACAACATATTAAATAACTCTCCTCTAGCCATCATGGACGATTCATCATCGCTTAACGTAACCGTATCGATTACCGAACAACTCAAGGCTGCACTTTCTGTACTGACAGATGAAGAGATTAATCCGTCGGAGTTGGTACAACTTTCTTGTGAAAAATAATCTGTCAGTTGACGATCAACGGTGATAACATTAGGGCCATCTTGCTGTTGAAGATGGATAACTTGCAGAGCTATGAGTGTACGGAGCCAGTTCGTAAGGCTGTTTTGAGAGTTGACATCTTACGTGATTTTTTGGGCTGTAAAAATGAGGGCTTTTTATCCATATGTTACCGTAAAGCCATCTCAAATATTATGATTTGCTATGAAGGTAAAATTGTTATCTCCGTATTTTTTCGTTTTTTCAGTTTTTGTTGAGTTTTGTTATCAAGAAATTGGAACTTAAAATCTCGTTCTTGGATGTTTTTTGTTAAAATTTTACGGCTGGTGATGGGCGAAAGGCGAAAGGAAGACAGTAGCGACTTTTACGTTTACATTTATTTGTTACCCCATGTATTTGTTTTTCTCTGTTTTTATTTTTCTCTGTTTTTCAGTTGTGGTTGAGTTTTGTTAACAAGAAAGAGGACCTAAAAGCTCAAATCTTGGACTTTGATGGTTTTTAACTTTTTGTTAAATTGGTATCTATAAAATATTATTAAAAGGCTAGCCTAAAAATGTCACGTAAACAATGCCACATGGGATGAAAAAAAGCCACGTACGCAATAACAACGTGACTTGGCAAACTAATATGACATGGATTATCAATTTATTATTATATTGCATTAATTTAATTCACTTATTTCCTTTAAAAATCTACCATACTCCATTAGCTTTAAACTTAATTAATTAACTAAAAAAAATATAATAAAAAAATATGCATTAACTATAAGTTAATAATTTCAAGATATTTCATATGGAGTAGTATTATATGTATTCGAAAAAAAAAACAACTGATACAATAAGTTTGCATAATTAAGTGTATTAGTGGTGACTTTTCAGTTGCTCAATTGAGTTTGTATAAATACTTCCTAATAGAGAAATAAGAGAACCAAACAAATACAAAATCGATATTGTAACTCTCTAAAGTCAAACACATTTTATATCATTCATTCTTAATTCTCCATGGGTCATGTGGAATATACATTGAAGATAAACATTACTTCCGCCTCCGTTTTATTGTGCTTTGAAAATAAATAGTTCAATTTCATATAAATTTGGCATCTCAAAGGCGCTACATTGCTATTAAAGTTTAAACTTTTTAGTTTGTTTGCATGTTGATTTCTCCTAATTGTTCATAGTTTCATAGTATAAAGCTACAAATTTTAAAAAACTAATATTTAAGTATTATGTAAAATAAAAAAGTTCAACTTCATAATTATGAAGTCAAACCAACTCTGGGTCCTCCCTTGCTAATCTCTAAATCAAGTGATTAGTATTTATAATCTGTTTATAAGGTGATTAATCTGCTTACAAGTATTTTTTTTGTTGACATGCAGGTAGTACGTATAGATTATGTAATTGAACAAGCCAATATGGAAGATGTTGTGCATTAATGAAGTATTTTGATTTACATTGCTAAGACAAATTCGTCCTATTTCAAGATTCCGACAGATTTACAGTATGTGATTAGTCACAAGAATTGTTTAGTTTGAAACGTGATGTAGAATATTCGGTTGTTACTCTACAAATTAATTAAATACAATGAAAAATGATTATGCATATGACTTGAGGCAACAAGTTACATCATCATGTTTAGAATATTATGTACGGAGTAGATTATAACTGTAATACAACTCAAATTCACAAGATAGTCCACCAAAATGAATTTAAGTTTGCATACTTTGTCATTAACATAAGAATTTTCACGTAAATAAAATTATGTGTTTCTTCTTTGTTTATAATGTCATTACATTAAGTACACGTCGATTTACTAACGAAAAAGTACATTTCGACTTCGCAATCCACTTTGAACAAACATATGCATGAATAAGTTTTAAAAAGGATTATACTTTGTATTAACTACCTACTTCTCAAACTAAATTCTTCCTTATTTTAAATCTTACCACAACATGGATTATTTCACAACATGTGTCAAGCATTTTACATTTTACATTTTATCTTAAAATCTTTTATTTATCGTTGAAAAAAAATTGGTCTCCATTTTCCTGCTTTTTCATTAAATTTTCGTATCAGGACAAAGTTTTAAGGAAGCGTGTTGATAAAACCCGTGCATTACACAAGTCAGAAAACTAGTTGTTAGTGAATAGTAGTAGTGATGGTCAGATACGTTTTACTTACGTAGCCGTAATTTCGACTGTTTTCCCTACTCGGTTTTCCCTACTTAGCGAAGATTTGCTAAAGTGTAGGGTTTTCCCTACTCGGCTTTCATTATTACATGTAATTGTTTCTGTATTGTGTTATGGAAATGAGTCGCGTTGGTCTTTATTGCGGATTCATGTTGTCGGTCTTGGTTATATTGGGTGATGTCGATATTTTGTGATTGGTTTACTTGTGATGGTCGTGGTACATGGATGGTGGTGTATGAGTGTGTTTCTATTTTTCAGTTGTGGTTGAGTTTTGTTATCAAGAAAGAGGACCTGAAAACTCAAATATTGGACTTGGATTTTTTTTTGTTAAATTGGTATTGTTAGTGAATAGTGGTTATGGCCAGACACATAATTTTGACTGTTATAATAGAATTGTCCCTGAAAAAAGGGTATATATTTTTTTGGACAATCAATTCAATACAATTTACACTAATACGTTTTTCCGTTTCATCTAGAGCACACTAATGAGACAATTTTTTTTTTTGACAGCTGTAAAGAAAGTGTGTTTCATTGTGCTGGTACGGCTCACGGAGCCATACCTATAAAATATAACATAAAACAAAGTACTACTAGTAGCATAAACTAAAAAGACAAAGTAATTGCATCGGTTAAAATCAACGTGTTGATGTCGTTCGACTGAAGTCTGGACACTGCCTTCAAAGTCAACTCCCCCTATAATCTTTAATGGACGAGCATCGACGATCAAAGGAAACCACTCATCTTTGTTTGACTTAATTAAAGAAGCTTCGGAGAAATACCTTAAACAAGACCCCAGAGAAAGTCTCGGAGATTCATCTCCTTGGCTGTGATAAACTTCCTCAGAAAACCAACGAGCCCCCATAAACTCATCTATACTCGTCTTCATCGATACAGCTTCAGAGAAATACCTACAACAAGACCCAAGAAAGCGTCTCGGAGATTCGTCTCTTTGCCTGTGGTACACATCATCAGGAAACTAATGAGCCCCTTGACCCAACGAGAGAGAACAAAGTGCACGCCCCAAGGACTTAGAAATAAAAGACGAACACCGACCACAAAAATCTGTCTCCAATGGAGAGACTTTTGTAACACGTGTTCACATCTTCATGGGAATACTCCTACACTTTGGACCATAACCCCCGCTGACTCGGACCTCGTAGCTTTGAAAAGCAAGTAAAAGACTGGGTACCAATGGGGAAAACCACTTGAAAATCCCCCTGACCAAAACCCTCTCTGGATACCACCGAGAGCTAGGCTCAACACAAACCGTATGCAATGTACCATTCATCCTACATGACCCATGGATACGGGGACATGACACCCCAAACCAACAGGAGCTTATGATTTCCCTTCATTTGTGTGGGATGAAAAAGAGGACTTATTTTTCCCTTCGTTCCTTGCCACAAAATTGACTCGTGGACAATCAGCACTAATACATGGGGAAACAACTGGAAAATTCTAAACATGATATTCAGAGAAAACCTAAAGACCCAACTCCGGATATATCTCTGTCCCTCAACCCAAGGACGGTGACAACTTTGCTGCAAAGAGGCAGATGGAGGCTCTTGGCTGATGTTAGCCCAATCATTTCCATTCCGATAAATTGGCTTCTAACCAAAGTGATGATGAGTGTAAGCAGTACAGCAGAATCTGCAACGGTTAGCCGTCCGATTTTTCCGCTTGACAAGAGTTTGCTTTGGTCTTTCAAGGCTGAGTTGTTCAATATTGAGCTGCTAATGAAGCAGCAACCCGAAGAGTATGACTTCTGCAGCTATGAGGCAACAATGGATGCTGATATGATGCGAATTTAGAAGCTTGATTGTTTGGAAAGTACAAGGACATTTGAAGTTCAAAATTCATTTGAATAAAGTTAGTAAGGGTCCATGGTAAGATTAACAACATATTAAATAACTCTCCTCTAGCCATCATGGACGATTCATCATCGCTTAACGTAACCGTATCGATTACCAAACAACTCAAGGCTGCACTTTCTGTACTGACAGATGAAGAGATTAATCCGTCGGAGTTGGTACAAATTTCTTGTGAAAAATAATCTTGTCAGTTGACGATCAACGGTGATAACATTAGGGCCATTTTGCAGTTGAAGGTGTATAACTGTAAGGAGCCAGTTCGTAAGGCTGTTTTGAGAGTTGACATCTTACGTGATTTTTTGGGCTGTAAAAATGAGGGCTTTTTATCCATATGTTACCGTAAAGCCATCTCAAATATTATGATTTGCAATGAAGGTAAAATTGTTATCTCCTTATTTTTTCGTTTTTTCAGTTTTTGTTGAGTTTTGTTATCAAGAAATTGGAACTTAAAATCTCGTTCTTGGATTTTTTTGTTAAAATTTTAAGGCTGGTGATGGGCGAAAGGCGAAAGGAAGACAGTGGCGACTTTTACGTTTACATTTATTTGTTACCCCATGTATTTGTTTTTCTCTGTTTTTATTTTTCTCTGTTTTTCAGTTGTGGTTGAGTTTTGTTAACAAGAAAGAGGACCTAAAAGCTCAAATCTTGGACTTTGATGGTTTTTAACTTTTTGTTAAATTGGTATCTATAAAATATTATTAAAAGGCTAGCCTAAAAATGCCACGTAAACAATGCCACATGGGATGAAAAAAAGCCACGTACGCAATAACAACGTGACTTGTCAAACTAATATGACATGGATTATCAATTTATTATTATATTGCATTAATTTAATTCACTTATTTCCTTTTAAAATCTACCATACTCCATTAGCTTTAAACTTAATTAATTAACTAAAAAAAATATAATAAAAAAATATGCATTAACTATAAGTTAATAATTTCAAGATATTTCATATGGAGTAGTATTATATGTATTCGAAAAAAAAACAACTGAATACATAAGAAATTAAGAACGAAGAAAAATAAATGAAGTTGAAAATAAAAATAAAAATTGTATTGTCACTAATTCACTACTTTTTTATGAAAGGCACTAATTCACTATTGTTGTTACTATAACTTTGTTGTATATAGAAGATATTTTACAGAACTAATTAATCATCAAATGAATATTAAAGATCATATAAAATATTTTCTAAGGAAAATATAAAATATATGGAAAATAAAATATCAACAAACGAGTATTAAAGATTATATAAAATATTTTTTTAGGAAAATATAAAATATATGGAAAATAAAATATTTATTTAACTTAAATAATTTACAAACAAATTCTTTAAATACTTAAGTAAAATTAAACACTAATAATAGAATTTTAAAAGGGTAGTAATACAGTGTATTTAGTTCATTAAATTATTTCAGGTAAAGGATAAGATTTTGGAAAAAATAAAATATATGGAAAAGAAAATATTTATTTAATTTAAATAATTCACAAACAAATTCTGCAAATACTTAAGTAAATTAAGCACTAATAATAGAATTTTAAATGGGTAGTAATACCATGTATTTAGTTCATGAAATTATTTCACGTAAAGGATAATTTTTGTAAAAAGAATAATAAAAACAAAAAAAAACAAATTGCATTGTTTAGTAATATATTTATTAAGTAAAACTAAAATAATTATATTTATAATTTTGTGTTCACAGTGAATTTAAATGAGACCTTCTCCATTCCACTTTTATTTTTTAATTATCCTTTAAAATTTATTTCAAATTAATTGTTTTTCGAAATTTAGTATGATAAATGACTTAACTATTAGTATATATACAATATAAGAAAAAGGCAAGATGAGTAGTTTATTATTTGACGTGTGTCATATTAAGTAATTTTAAGTGCCACATTTTATGTTATTTTTCTTTGCATTTTATTAGGAATAGTAAAAGATTATGAGTTGGTTTGTATAAATTATGACACAATGAATTATCCTAATTAAGTTTATTAGTGAAATTATGATACAATAAGTTTGCATAATTAAGTGTATTAGTGGTGACTTTTCAGTTGCTCAATTGAGTTTGTATAAATACTTCCTAATAGAGAAATAAAAGAACCAAACAAATACAAAATCAATATTGTAACTCTCTAAAGTCAAACACATTTTATATCATTCATTCTTAATTCTCCATGGGTCATGTGAAATATACATTGAAGATAAACATTACTTCCGCCTCCGTTTTATTGTGCTTTGAAAATAAATAGTTCAATTTCATATAAATTTGGCATCTCAAAGGCGCTACATTGCTACTAAAGTTTAAACTTTTTAGTTTGTTTGCATGTTGATTTCTCCTAATTGTTCATAGTTTCATAGTATAAAGCTACAAATTTAAAAAACTAATATTTAAGTATTATGTAAAATAAAAAAGTTCAACTTCATAATTATGAAGTCAAACCAACTCTGGGTCCTCCCTTGCTAATCTCTAAATCAAGTGATTAGTATTTATAATCTGTTTATAAGGTGATTAATCTGCTTACATGTATTTTTTTTGTTGACATGCAGGTAGTACGTATAGATTATGTAATTGAACAAGCCAATATGGAAGATGTTGTGCATTCATGAAGTATTTTGATTTACATTGCTAAGACAAATTCGTCCTATTTCAAGATTCCGACAGATTTACAATATGTGATTAGTCACAAGAATTGTTTAGTTTGAAACGTGATGTAGAATATTCGGTTGTTACTCTACAAATTAATTAAATACAATGAAAAATGATTATGCATATGACTTGAGGCAACAAGTTACATCATCATGTTTAGAATATTATGTACGGAGTAGATTATAACTGTAGTACAACTCAAATTCACAAGATAGTCCACCAAAATGAATTTAAGTTTGCATACTTTGTCATTAACATAAGAATTTCCACGTAAATAAAATTATGTGTTTCTTCTTTGTTTATAATGTCATTACATTAAGTACACGTCGATTTACTAACGAAAAAGTACATTTCGACTTCGCAATCCACTTTGAACAAACATATGCATGAATAAGTTTTAAGAAGGATTATACTTTGTATTAACTACCTACTTCTAAAACTAAATTCTTCCTTATTTTAAACTTACCACAACATGGATTATTTCACAACATGTGTCAAGCATTTTACATTATACATTTTATCTTAAAATCTTTTATTTATCGTTGAAAAAAAATTGGTCTCCATTTTCCTGCTTTTTCATTAAATTTTCGTATCAGGACAAAGTTTTAAGGAAGCGTGTTGATAAAACCCGTGCATTACACAAGTCAGAAAACTAGTTGTTAGTGAATAGTAGTAGTTATGGTCAGATACGTTATACTTAGGTAGCCGTAATTTCGACTGTTTTCCCTACTCGGTTTTCCCTACTTAGCGAAGATTTGCTAAAGTGTAGGGTTTTCCCTACTCGGCTTTCATTATTACATGTAATTGTTTCTGTATTGTGTTATGGAAATGAGTCGCGTTGGTCTTTATTGCGGATTCATGTTGTCGGTCTTGGTTATGTTGGGTGATGTCGGTATTTTGTGATTGGTTTACTTGTGATGGTTGTGGTACATGGATGGTGGTGTATGAGTGTGTTTCTATTTTTCAGTTGTGGTTGAGTTTTGTTATCAAGAAAGAGGACCTGAAAACTCAAATATTGGACTTGGATGTTTTTTTGTTAAATTGGTATTGTTAGTGAATAGTGGTCATGGCCAGACACATAATTTTGACTGTTATAATGGAATTGTCCCTGAAAAAAGGGTATATATTTTGTTGGACAATCAATTCAATACAATTTACACTAATACTTTTTTCCGTTTCATCTAGAGCACACTAATGAGACAATTTTTTTTTTTGACAGCTGTAAAGAAAGTGTGTTTCATTGTGCTGGTACGGCTCACGGAGCCATATCTATAAAATATAACATAAAACAAAGTACTACTAGTAGCATAAACTAAAAAGACAAAGTAATTGCATCGGTTAAAATCAACGTGTTGATGTCGTTCGACTGAAGTCTGGACACTGCCTTCAAAGTCAACTCCCCCTATAATCTTTAATGGACGAGCATCGACGATCAAAGGAAACCACTCATCTTTGTTTGACTTAATTAAAGAAGCTTCGGAGAAATACCTGAAACAAGACCCCAGAGAAAGTCTCGGAGATTCATCTCCTTGGCTGTGATAAACTTCCTCAGAAAACCAACGAGCCCCCATAAACTCATCTATACTCGTCTTCATCGATACAGCTTCAGAGAAATACCTACAGCAAGACCCAAGAAAGCGTCTCGGAGATTCGTCTCTTTGCCTGTGGTACACATCATCAGGAAACTAATGAGCCCCTTGACCCAACGAGAGAGAACAAAGTGCACGCCCCAAGGACTTAGAAATAAAAGACGAACACCGACCACAAAAATCTGTCTCCAATGGAGAGACTTTTGTAACACGTGTTCACATCTTCATGGGAACACTCCTACACTTTGGACCATAACCCCCGCTGACTCGGACCTCGTAGCTTTGAAAAGCAAGTAAAAGACTGGGTAACAATGGGGAAAACCACTTGAAAATCCCCCTGACCAAAACCTTCTCTGGATACCACCGAGAGCTAGGCTCAACACAAACCGTATGCAATGTACCATTCATCCTACATGACCCATGGATACGGGGACATGACACCCCAAACCAACAGGAGCTTATGATTTCCCTTCATTTGTGTGGGATTAAAAAGAGGACTTATTTTTCCCTTCGTTCCTTGCCACAAAATTGACTCGTGGACAATCAGCACTAATACATGGGGAAACAACTGGAAAATTCTAAAACATGATATTCAGAGAAAACCTAAAGACCCAACTCCGGATATATCTCTATCCCTCAACCCAAGGACGATGACAACTTTGCTGCAAGGAGGCAGATGGAGGCTCTTGGCTGATGTTAGCCCAATCATTTCCATTCCGATAAATTGGCTTCTAACCAAAGTGATGATGAGTGTAAGCAGTACAGCAGAATCTGCAACGGTTAGCCGTCCGATTTTTCCGCTTGACAAGAGTTTGCTTTGGTCTTTCAAGGCTGAGTTGTTCAATATTGAGCTGCTAATGAAGCAGCAACCCGAAGAGTATGACTTCTGCAGCTATGAGGCAACAATGGATGCTGATATGATGCGAATTTAGAAGCTTGATTGTTTGGAAAGTACAAGGACATTTGAAGTTCAAAATTCATTTGAATAAAGTTAGTAAGGGTCCATGGTAAGATTAACAACATATTAAATAACTCTCCTCTAGCCATCATGGACGATTCATCATCGCTTAACGTAACCGTATCGATTACCAAACAACTCAAGGCTGCACTTTCTGTACTGACAGATAAAGAGATTAATCCGTCGGAGTTGGTACAAATTTCTTGTGAAAAATAATCTTGTCAGTTGACGATCAACGGTGATAACATTAGGGCCATCTTGCAGTTGAAGATGGATAACTTGTAGAGCTATGAGTGTACGGAGCCAGTTCGTAAGGCTGTTTTGAGAGTTGACTCTTACGTGATTTTTTGGGTTGTCAAAATGAGGGCTTCTTATCCATATGTTACCGTAAAGCCATCTCAAATATTATGATTTGCTATGAAGGTAAAATTGTTATCTCCGTCTTTTTTCGTTTTTTCAGTTTTTGTTGAGTTTTGTTATCAAGAAATTGGAACTTAAAATCTCGTTCTTGGATGTTTTTTGTTAAAATTTTACGTCTGGTGATGGGCGAAAGGCGAAAGGAAGACAGTGGCGACTTTTACGTTTACATTTATTTGTTACCCCATGTATTTGTTTTTCTCTGTTTTTATTTTTCTCTGTTTTTCAGTTGTGGTTGAGTTTTGTTAACAAGAAAGAGGCTAAAAGCTCAAATCTTGGACTTTGATGGTTTTTAACTTTTTGTTAAATTGGTATCTATAAAATATTATTAAAAGGCTAGCCTAAAAATGACACGTAAACAATGCCACATGGGATGAAAAAAAGCCACGTACGCAATAACAACGTGACTTGGCAAACTAATATGACATGGATTATAAATTTATTATTATATTGCATTAATTTAATTCACTTATTTCCTTTAAAAATCTACCATATTCCATTAGCTTTAAACTTAATTAATTAACTAAAATAAATATAATAAAAAATATGCATTAATTATAAGTTAATAATTTCAAGATATTTCATATGGAGTAGTATTATATGTATTCGAAAAAAAACAACAACTGAATACATAAGAAATTAAGAACGAAGAAAAATAAATGAAGTTGAAAATAAAAATAAAAATTGTATTGTCACTAATTCACTTCTTTTTTATGAAAGGCACTAATTCACTATTGTTGTTACTATAACTTTGTTGTATATAGAAGATATTTTACAGAACTAATTAATCATCAAATGAATATTAAAGATCATATAAAATAATTTCTAAGGAAAATATAAAATATATGGAAAATAAAATATCAACAAACGAGTATTAAAGATTATATAAAATATTTTTTTAGGAAAATATAAAATATATGGAAAATAAAATATTTATTTAACTTAAATAATTTACAAACAAATTCTTTAAATACTTAAGTAAAATTAAACACTAATAATAGAATTTTAAAAGGGTAGTAATACAGTGTATTTAGTTCATTAAATTATTTCAGGTAAAGGATAAGATTTTGGAAAAAATAAAATATATGGAAAAGAAAATATTTATTTAATTTAAATAATTCACAAACAAATTCTGCAAATACTTAAGTAAATTAAGCACTAATAATAGAATTTTAAATGGGTAGTAATACCATGTATTTAGTTCATGAAATTATTTCACGTACAGGATAATTTTTGTAAAAAAAATAATAAAAACAAAAAAACAAATTGCATTGTTTAGTAATATATTTAGTAAGTAAAACTAAAATAATTATATTTATAATTTTGTGTTCACGGTGAATTTAAATGAGACCTTCTCCATTCCACTTTTATTTTTTAATTATCCTTTAAAATTTATTTCAAATTAATTGTTTTTCGAAATTTAGTATGATAAATGACTTAACTATTAGTATATATACAATATAATAAAAAGGCAAGATGAGTAGTTTATTATTTGACGTTTGCCATATTAAGTAATTTTAAGTGCCACATTTTATGTTATTTTTCTTTGCATTTTATTAGGAATAGTAAGAGATTATGAGTTGGTATGTATAAATTATGACACAATGAATTATCCTAATTAAGTTTATTAGTAAAATTATGATACAATAAGTTTGCATAATTAAGTGTATTAGTGGTGACTTTTCAGTTGCTCAATTGAGTTTGTATAAATATTTCCTAATAGAGAAAAAAGAGAACCAAGCAAATACAAAATCAATATTGTAACTCTCTAAAGTCAAATACATTTTATATCATTCATTCTTAATTCTCCATGGGTCATGTGAAATATACATTGAAGACAAACATTACAACCGCCTCCGTTTTATTGTGCTTTGAAAATAAATAGTTCAATTTCATATAAATTTTGCATCTCAAAGGTGCTACATTGCTACTAAAGTTTAAACTTTTTAGTTTGTTTGCATGTTTATTTCTCCTGATTGTTCATAGTTTCATAGTATAAAGCTACAAATTTAAAAAATTAATATTTAAGTTTTATGTAAAATAAAAAAGTTCAACTTCATAATTATGAAGTCAAATAACCAACTCTGGTTCCTCTCTTGCTAATCTCTAAATCAAGTGATTAGTATTTATAATCTGCTTATAAGGTGATTAATTTGCTTACATGTATTTTTTTTGTTGATCACATGCAGGTAGTACGTATAGATTATGTAATTGAACAAGCCAATATGGAAGATGTTGTGCATTCATGAAGTATTTTGATTTACATTGCTAAGACAAATCCGTCCTATTTCAAGATTCCGACAGATTTACAGTATGTGATTAGTCACAAGAATTGTTTAGTTTGAAACGTGATGTAGAATATTCAGTTGTTACTCTACAAAGTAATTAAATACAATGAAAAATAATTATGCATATGACTTGAGGCAACAAGTTATATCATCATGTTTAGAATGTTATGTTATGTACGGAGTAGATTATAACTGTAATACAACTCAAATTCACAAGATAGTCCACCAAAATGAATTTAAGTTTGCATACTTTGTCATTAACATAAGAATTTCCACGTAAATAAAATTATGTGTTTCTTCTTTGTTTATAATGTCATTTTATTAAGTACACGTCGATTTACTAACAAAAAAGTACATTTCGACTTCGCAATCCACTTTGAACAAACATAAGCATGAATAAATTTTAAGAAAGATTATACTTTGTATTAACTACCTACTTCTCAAACTAAATTCTTCCTTATTTTAAATCTTACCACAACAAGGATAATTTCACAACATGTGTCAACCATTTTACATTTTACATTTTACATTTTATCTTAAAATCTTTTATTTATCGTTGAAAAAAAAATTGGTCTCCATTTTCCATCCCTTTCATTAAATTTTCGTATCAGGACAAAGTTTTAAGGAAGCGTGTTGATAAAACCCGTGCATTGCACAGGTCAGAAAACTACTACCTCTATTCAACAATTATCACCCCATTTCTCCATTATATGTGAGAGGTATTATATTGAAATGGGGTGATAAATGTTGAATGGAGGGATTAGTTGTTAGTGAATAGTAGTAGTGATGGTCAGATACGTTATACTTAGGTAGCCGTAATTTCGACTGTTTTCCCTACTCGGTTTTCCCTAGTTAACGAAGATTTGCTAAAATGTAAGGTTTTCCCTACTCGGTTTTCATTATTACATGTAATTGTTTCTGTATTGTGTTATGGAAATGAGTCGCGTTGGTCTTTATTGTGGATTCATGTTGTCGGTCTTGGTTATGTTGGGTGATGTCGGTATTTTGTGATTGGTTTACTTGTGATGGTTGCGGTACATGGATGGTGGTGTATGGGTGTGTTTCTATTTTTCAGTTGTGGTTGAGTTTTGTTATCAAGAAAGAGGATCTGAAAACTCAAATATTGGACTTTGATGTTTTTTTGTTAAATTGGTATTGTTAGTGAATAGTGGTTATGGCCAGACACGTAATTTTGACTGTTATAATGGAATTGTCCCTGAAAAAAGGGTATATATTTTGTTGGACAATCAATTCAATACAATTTACACTGATACTTTTTTCCGTTTCATCTAGAGCACACTAATGAGACAATTTTTTTTTTTTGACAGTTGTAAAGAAAGTGTGTTTCATTGTGCTGGTACGGCTCACGAAGCCATTCCTATAAAATATAACATAAAACAAAGTACTACTAGTAGCATAAACTAAAAAGATAAAGTAATTGCATGGGTTAAAAGCAACGTGTTGATCTCGTTCGACGGAAGTCTGTACACTGCCTTCAAAGTCAACTCCCCCTATAATCTTTAATGGACGAGCATCGACGATCAAAGGAAACCACCCATTTTTGTTTGACTTAATTAATGAAGCTTCAGAGAAATACCTGCAACAAGACCCCAGAGAAAGTCTCGGAGATTCATCTCCTTGGCTGTGATAAACTTCCTCAGAAAACCAACGAGCCCCCATCAACTCATCTATACTCGTCTTCATCGATACAGCTTCAGAGAAATACCTACAACAAGACCCAAGAAAGCGTCTCGGAGATTCGTCTCTTTGGCTGTGGTACACGTCATCAGGAAACCAACGAGAGAGAACAAAGTGCACGACCCAAGGACTTAGAAAGAAAAGGCGAACACCGACCACAAAAATATGTCTCCAATGGAGACACTTTTGTAACTCGTGTTCACATTTTCATGGGAACACTCCTACACTTTGGACCATAACCCCTGCTGACCCGGACCTCGTAGCTTTAAAAAGCAAGTAAAAGACTGGGTAACAATGGGGAAAACCACTTGAAAATCCCCCTGACCAAAACCCTCTCTGGATACCACCGAGAGCTAGGCTCAACACAAACCGCATGCAATGTACCATTCATCCTACATGACCCATGGATAAGGGGACATGACACCCCAAACCAACAGGAGCTTATGATTTCCCTTCATTTGTGTGGGATGAAAAAGGGGACTTATGTTTCCCTTCGTTCCTTGCCACAAAATTGACTCGTGGACAATCAACACTAATACACGGGGAAACAACTGGAAAATTCTACAACATGATATTCAGAGAAAACCTAAAGACCCAGCTCTAGATATATCTCTGTCCCTCAACCCAAGGACGATGACGGCTTTGCTGCAAGGGGGCAGATGGAGGCTCTTGGCTGATGTTAGCCCAATCATTTCCATTCCGATAAATTGGCTTCTAACCAAAGTGATGATGAGTGTAAGCAGTACAGCAGAATCTGCAACGGTTAGCCGTCCAATTTTTCCGCTTGACAAGAGTTTGCTTTGGTCTTTCAAGGCTGAGTTGTTCAATATTGAGCTGCTAATGAAGCAGAAACCCGAAGAGTATGACTTCTGCAGCTATGAGGCAACAATGGATGCTGATATGGATGCGACTTTAGAAGATGTATTGTTTGGAAAGTACAAGGACATTTGAAGTTCAAAATTCATTTGAATAAAGTTAGTAAGGGTCCAATGTAAGATTAACAACATATTAAATAGGGTAAAAATGATATATTGTTAATCTTACCTTTGGATAACTAATGCCCTGAATTTGTCAATGAATTTTGTAGTTTCAGTAATCAGTAATTATAGTAATTAGAATTGTTACCTGAATTGACAATTATGTACCAAAACCTGCTAAGCCCTATCTTCGATCGTGCCCGCATTTGCCTTTTTCCTGTTCGTGTAACCATCAGCAAAAATTCTGCATAGCTTCTAGACTCAAACCCTCATAAAAGCTAAATAGAATACCATTACTTACCAAGCACGGATTGCATCAGTTTTTTCCCCAACTGGTTCAAACTTGAAAAATGTAGAGTTGGTTGTGGACATTGAGAAGCCTATCAAAAAAATTCGCAAATAAAATTTAATTAGATTCCTTTTGATATTTGTTTTATGCTAAATGTTAGAAGGTATAGAGCTGAGCACCTTTGTGATAAGAAGTCCTCAGGGATGTAAACCCAACAATTGGGAAAGATTCAGCCATGTCGTGCACAATTTTACCCTCATTGACCGCCAGATCTGCCCAGGCTGTGAGCACCATTGGTTGTGTTGTGCTATAGTGATTTTTGAAAGAGGACATGTTACGGAGATTAAGTTCAGCCCGAGATTTATTAAGTAAGTGTTGTGTGAAAGAGCTGTATACGAAGATTACCAACAAGTACACTGGCTCACCTATGATCCGTGATCACAATTTCACGGACCTCATGTTTGCCTTGCTATGGTCCTTAGCGGTTACACATAGATCACAACCCCTACAACATTTGCAATTCAACATATATAATTGGGCTATTTAGCAATAGATAATTCATACATATCCTCATAACAAATGACATAGGAAAGACTGTGTAAGCGTGTATTACCATAGCGGTCATCAAGTGTCATAGCCCGCGGGGTGGAAGCCAGCATTATGTAGTCTGGTCCAGTAGGAGGTTGTGACCCTGGCACGGGCTGAATATTGTGTTATTGTTGAAGCTAAGCTGATAAAGATGGTCTTAAGCATTTGTACTGTATTTTTCCGGGACAGGTTTCAGTTTTGCATTGGAAATTTCATATTCCATTTGGTCTTGTATAACATCCTGATACGCCTCTATTTCATCATTGTACAGGGTTGTTTTGATTCTACCTCCCTGCAATTATTTTGCCATAAAAAATGTAGAGTAAAGTTATTTTGTCATAAAAAATGTAGAGTAAAACACACTGGCACTATTTTTTTACTCCTTCTGAATTTTGGATACATCTTGACCGTGTCCAAATAAGAATATTTGATATTTTGACCGTGTCCAAAAATTGTCGTATCCGTTAGTTATTCGTGTCCTCGTATCCTTGATTTTATGACTTCAAGTGTCGGACACAAGGATTCGTACCCATACCTGTACGTCGTACCCGAGTCCGAGTACCATAGACGCTGGGCATAAAAATTAAATTCAAGTGAATTGCAATCGAGTTTATAAGATTGATTATAATGATCGTTAAACAGGGGAAGGCAAAATTATTATAGTGTCGGCAGGATTATCATTTACGTCAGTGTTTTAGGAAGATCATACTCCTTAATATTTATAATTTATCGTCACTTTGGCTCTAATTGCTGATCATTCATCGTATATTGTCAGAGCATACAAGATCATTCATCCTTTACGCTGAGAAAAATATCAACTTTCAAAGGTTAATTCACAGAGGCTGAACAAGCTTTGATCATGGTCCTCAAAACTTTGTTTCAATTTTATCATGAAACTTCTCACAAATGAAGCTTTTTTTAAAGTATAAGGTGTTGTTCTTTTTTAAGCACACAATGAATACCTAGGGCAACACCCATACACACACAACTTTGCTTACTGATCAGTGTGCATACTCTTGTACAGTGGCCCTAAATCTCTTTACTCTCCATTTATACCTTATTCCGACTCGATTTTGCGTGCTTAATTGATTAATAGATAATTAGTTTTAGTTTAATTATTGCAAATAATGGTCATTTTTGGAGTATTTGGTACCACTTTGTTTTGCTTTAAATCTTGTAGGAAAGTAAAGCGAAGACTAGAGACGAGTGAAAAGCATGGATGTGAATGAAGCGGGTCATGATGGAATCAAATGGAAGTGAATGAAATGAGTATATACAAATAAAAGAGATGAGTTGGAAAATGATTTGCCAATTTAAACAGCCCTTGCCTCGTACATTCTCTAGCAATTCCACCAACATATTCATTTGGCAATTGTTGAGAATTGATTCAAATTCTTGAGCATTATCTATGATTAATGATAATAATAAGGTGTTTATTATGGGTCCTTTATTATAGAGTTTATGGAGTCATTATTGGGTGACATTCCAAATTCCTAGTTGAGTCAGTTAATTATTGGGTGACATTCCAAATTCCTAGTTGAGTCAGTTATAGTTTTTGGGGTCCTATAAATTTCATGATTGTATCTCAGTTTCAATGTGTGAGTGAATAAGAAAGTAAATCTTTCCGCAAAATATTGTTCTTTCTTAATTCTTGCACTACATGTGGTATCAGTAGTCAAGTGAGATCCACTAAAATACCAAAAACAAAAAAAACAAAAAAAAAAGCCGAAAAGTTCAGCCGTCTAAAAGGGTAAAGCAACAGGAGCTTTTTTCCCAGAAAACTTCCCACACAAATTAATCATAAAATTTGAGTGACAAACATGGCTGGTTATGGTACCAATGGTTCATCTCACCCCTTCATCCCAATTTTTAAAGGGGAAAAATATCATCTTTGGAGTCTTAAGATGAAGACTATGTTCAAGTCCCAAGAATTATGGGATATGGTTGAGGTCGGTTATACAGAACCGAACCCGGCACCGGAAGTGCCCGACCAGTAGTTGAGGGAGAACCGCAAGAAGGATGCCAAGGCATTGTTCTTCATTCAGTCTGCTTTGGAGGATGATATTTTCCCCCAAATTTCTTCTGCAAATACTGCCCATGGAGCATGGGAGATTCTCAAACAAGAGTATTTGGGCGATCAGAGAGTAATTAAGGTACGATTACAAACTCTTCGTCGTAATTTTACTGAATCAATGATGGGTGAGACGGAATCTGTGCAAACATATTTGTCTAGGGTGACTGAAATTGTCAGTCAAATGCGGTCCTATGGTGAGGATATTAATAATGAAATTGTTGTGAGTAAAGTGTTGAGAAGTTTGAATGCAAATTTTGATTATAATGTGCCTGCAATCAAGGAGTCTAAGGATTTATCCACTTATTCCTTTGACGAATTGATGAGCTCTTCGATAGCCCATGAAGCTAGGGTGAGGAAATCTGGTGTTAAGGTAGAAGAGAAGGCATTTCAAGTTCAGGGGGAGTCTTCTTCTAAGGGGAAGGGGGAGTCTTCTTCTAAGGGGAAGGCTGAAAAATCTAAGAAAGAAAATGGACGAGGAGATTTTCGAGGAGGTTTTCGGGGCCGAGGTCGTGGTGGCAGAGGACGCGGACGAGGGCGTTCAGGAAATAGTCCGATACAATGTAGATGCTGCCAGAAATATGGCCACAAGGAAGCTGATTGCTGGTTCAACCCAAAAAATGACCAGAAGACGAATTTTGTCGAAAAAGTCGAAGAGGAGTCCAAATTATTTATGGCTCATTCTCATATCACAAATCCTACTGATGGTGTATGGTTCATTGACAGTGGATGCTCGAATCATATGTCTTGCTCCAAAGCCATGTTCAAGGATCTTGATGACACTATCAAAAGTGAGGTGCGACTCGGAAATGACAAGCCAGTGCAAGTTGAAGGAGAAGGCACTGTTGCCATCAAAACCGAGCAAGGTGATGCTAAACTTATTCATAATGTGCAATTTATACCTAGTTTAGCATATAACGTGTTAAGTGTTGGTCAGTTAATGAGTAGTGGATTCTCTGTTAGATTTGAGGATGATTCATGCACTATAAATGATAAAAGGAGTGGAAATACAGTAGCTATCATCCCCATGACTCAAAACATAATGTTCCCATTTGATGTTTCACATAATGTAAGTTGTGCATTGGCTGTCAAAGGAGATAGTGAAACGAGGTTGTGGCATTTGCGTTTTGGGCATCTAAATGTGAAAAGTCTAAAAGTTTTGAGTCAAAATGAGATGGTCATTGGTCTACCAAAAATAGGAGAACATTTGCTTTGTGAAGGATGTGTATATGGGAAGCAGTGTAGACAACCTTTTCCTTCTGGAAAATCATGGAGGGCTTCAAACTTTTTAGACTTGGTGCATGCCGATCTATGTGGACCGATGAATACTGAGTCGATTGGAGGAAGTCGATATTTCCTGTTATTTACCGATAATTATACTAGGATGAGCTGGGTTTATTTATTGAAATTAAAATCCGAGGCATTTGATTATTTCAAGAAATTCAAGGTATTGGTTGAGAATCAAAGTGACAGGCACATTAAAGCACTTCGAACTGACCGTGGTGGTGAATTTCTATCAAATAAGCTTAATGAATTTTGTGATGAGCATGGTATACGCAGGGAGCTCACAGCGCCATACACAACCCAAAAAAATGGCGGTGCAAAGCGCAAAAACAGGACGGTCATTGAAATGGCACGAAGTATGTTGAAAGCTAAGGGGCTGCCGAATAAATTCTGGGGGCAAGCTGTAGCTACTGCGGTGTATTTGCTAAATATTTCACCAACAAGAGCAGTCATGAATCGGACGCCATTTGAAGCACGGAGAGGTAAGAAGCCTCGGGTAAGACACTTGAAAGTGTTTGGTTCTATAGCTTATGCTTTGGTTCCTTCAAACTTACGCACCAAACTTGATAGCAAATCTGAAAAATATATCTTTGTTGGCTATAGCACTGAATCTAAAGCATATAAGCTATATAACCCAATGAGTGGCAAGGTTATTGTTAGTAGGGATGTGAAATTTAATGAAGAAGAAAGGTGGACATGGAGCAATGAAGAAAAATCTCAAGAATGTCATTCTCACATAGTCGGGCCAGAGGCTGAACCTGTACCAGAGGCTGAACTAGAGCAGAACATGAGTGACTCATCATCATCACTTGATTCAAGTGCACCAAATAGTCCAACTGGCAGCACTATATCTTCTCCAGCCAGCTCACCTTCCAGTTTATCAAGTGAATCGCCTCCAAAACATTATCGGTCACTCAGAAATATTTATCGCAATTGTAACTTTGCCTTATTTATTTCTGACCCTGTTACTTATAATGAAGCCGCAGGAAATGTTCTGTGGCATAATGCAATGAAAGAAGAAATGCAGGCCATAGAGAAGAATGCAACATGGAAGTTGGTCGATATACCCGAAAATAAGAACGTGATAGGGCTTAAATGGGTATTTCGCACTAAGTATAATTCAGATGGGAGCATTCAAAAGCACAAGGCCAGGCTTGTGGCTAAGGGATACTCCCAACAATAAGGCGTGGATTATGAGGAAACTTTCTCACCCGTTGCCCGTTTTGAAACTGTGAGAGCATTTCTTGCGGTGGCTGCACAGTTCAAGTTACCTGTCTACCAATTTGATGTGAAGTTTGCCTTTTTAAATGGAGAGTTGCAGGAGGAAGTTTATGTTTCTCAACCAGAGGGGTTTATTTCTGGTGGCCAAGAAGACAAAGTTTACCGGCTGAGTAAAGCTCTTTACGGGCTCAAGCAAGCACCGCGTGCTTGGTATAGCAAGATTGACACTTTCTTCCGCTCAAGTGGATTCACAAGAAGTGAAAATGAACCTACTCTTTATTTGAAGAAGCAAGGCAATAGAGATTTTTTGGTTGTGTGTCTTTATGTGGACGATATGATATACATGGGTTCATCTCAATCTATTGTTGATGAGTTCAAGAATACTATGATGAGTCGGTTTGAGATGACAGATTTGGGTTTCTTGCAGTATTTTTTGGGACTTGAAGTAAAGCAAGGGGAAGATGGTATTTTTGTGTGCCAAGAAAAATATGCTTCTGATCTATTGAAGAAATTTCACATGACTAACTGTGAAATAACAGCAACACCCATGAATGTGAACGGAAAATTGCAGCGAGATGATGGCACCGGGCATGCTAATGGCAAGTTATATAGGAGTCTTGTTGGAGGATTAAATTATCTCACACACACACACACTAGGCCGGATATCACTTTTCCAGTTAGTGTTGTGTCGAAGTATATGCATAATCCAACAAAGCAGCACCTTGCTGCAGCCAAAAGAATACTTCGTTATGTGGCTGGAACAATGAGATATGGAGTTTGGTATACAAAAGTAGAAGAACCTAAACTTGTTGGGTTCACAAATAGTGATTATCCTGGATGTCTGGATGATCGAAAGAGTACATCCGGCAATGTCTTTAGCCTTGGTTCTGGGGCTGTGACATGGAATTCAAAGAAGCAAGAAACGGTCGCCTTGTCTTCCTCTAAAGCCGAGTATGTAGCAGCAAGTTCTGCAGTAAGGCAAGCACTGTTGCTCCAAAAATTACTTAGTGATTTTCTCGTCAAGCATGACAAAGCTACTATACTTTACTCTGATAATCAGTCAGCAATCGCAATGGCGAAAAATCCAGCCTTTCATGGTCGGACCAAGCACATTGATGTGAAGCATCACTTTATTCGGGAGATAGTAGCGGATGGTAAAGTCGTGCTGAAATTTTGTGGCACAAATGACCAAGTGGCTGATGTCTTTACAAAGTCGCTTCCGCTAGCTAAGCATCAGTTCTTTGTGTTTAAGTTAGGAGTGTGTGACTTTTAATCAAGGGGGAGTGTTGAGAATTGATTCAAATATTGACCATTATCTATGATTAATGATAATAATAAGGTGTTTATTATGGGTCCTTCAATATAGAGTTTATGGAGTCATTATTGGGTGACATTCCAAATTCCTAGTTGAGTCAGTTATAATTTTTGGGGTCCTATAAATTTCATGATTGTATCTCAGTTTCAATGTGTGAGTGAATATGAAAGTAAATCTTTCCCAAATATATTGTTCTTTCTTAATTCTTGCACTACAGCAATGGTCAACCATGAAAGTCAGCCATCGACCACCATTGCTACTCTTCTACCCATAAACCAGTGTGTCTCCGACGATGCATCTCCAAGTTCAACCACAGCTCACCTACGTTCCCACCATCTGCACCACCAGCGAAGCCACCATGGCTGCCCGCCTGACTCAGACAACCACCATGAGCAGCCAAGAACGAACTCGGAATCGAACCGAGTGTCAATCAAGCAGCAGCAGCAGCCGCACATTCTACCACCAACAACTCGCCTCACCATCATCTCCGACCACCGCCCTAATTCATCAGCACCAACTCCTCCGTCAAATTCAATTGAACTGAACCTGGAATCGTGCTCCTTCGACAACCAGCAACTCATCCTACCATTACCACGGTCCTGAAATTCGATCAACAAAAGACCATAATTGACAACCACCTTACATCACCACCACGACATCAATTCTCATGAGCAACGAGCAGCCTATCAGTCGAGTCACCATGGCTCGTATAGGGCATCTGAGGCACAACAACCATATCGGGTAGTCATTGCAACTTTTACAATCCCAGAACACTGACTCAGTGTAACTTCCTTAACCAAAAGACTTTCTTAAAACCGCTTTACTATATCACAAAACAACATATTACACGGAATAACATATAATGACTTATAACTATCACACCATACCATTACTCGTGAGGTCAGAACCTCACACAAACAATTACACATATCATGGACCCATAAACAAATCTAACTAGCCAATCCTGATATCGGAAGTTGTACTTACCATGGCTCGTATAGGGCATACTATAGGGCATACTATAGGGATGAGGGGCTCGGTGATATACCGTGGGCAGGTCTGTCGAGCGCCATGAGGGAACAATTCGTGTCGGAACACATCCGTCACAAGCTGAGATCCGAGTTTGATTCTTTCACCATGTCGGATGACATGACGGTTACCGAGTACTATCACCGGTTCCTTGAGTTGTCACGCTAAGCAGAAGACATGCAGCTGGGGCAGCGAGGTTTGGCTCTTCGTTTAGAGAAGGGGTTGGCACCCAAGATCATGAATAGGTTACCAGCTGGAGTTATTACAGACCTGAAAGATGTATACTCGCGGGCTGGGCAAGCTGAGAGGTTGGTGGACTTATCCAAGGAGTCTACGGAGAGAACCACAAGTGAAAAGAGGAAAGCAGAGAGTGAGAGTGGCAATCAGTAGGGCCACAAGAGGGGCAGTCATGGTTAGTCTAGGGCTTTTTATGGAGGATATGGGTTTTCTGAGGGATCTTGAGCATGGGGAAGAGGTGGCGGTCGTAGTGTTAGTGACAACTCCAACCTTATTTGCTTCAACTGTGGAGGGAATGCGTCACAAGAGGCACGACTGTACCAGTGCCAGAGTTTGAGGGGTTTCAGGAGCTTATCAGGGGAGTTTCTCTCAAGCTCCAAGTCAGAGTTTTGGTAGCAACAGGCCATCTAGGTCTTGGGGCAACCGTGGAGGGCAGAACAACAACAACAATGGCGGTTTCAACCACAACAGTGGAGGATCCTATCAGCGCCCGAACAACAATGTGACTCAGAACTTGGCAGCTAAGCCGACTACTTCAAACACCTCAATCCAGGATGGAGGCCATAAAAGCAGCGGGAAGCTCTTTATGATGGGCAAACAAGAAGCTGAGAACGATACTCATGTAGTTACCGGTACCTTTCTTGTTCATAATACACCGTCTTTTGTTTTGTTTGACTTAGGGACAACACACTCTTTTGTGTCTAGAGGTCACCACAGTTTTGAAAACATTTAAGGGGTCAACACAATTACATGATTAACTACAGCCACTCAAATGAAATGCACCTTAGGATTCACAAACACAACCACCACCTCCAACCTCCATAGTAACCAATGGCACACATCGCAACAAGGCCTTGCCAGGTTACCCATCGCAACAGGTAACCCACCCCTGTCGGTGAGTGACCGCAGCCAAGACACCAAATCCCCACTCATCGCAACAAGCGAACCTAAGCTCATTAATGTGCACATCCCCCATGTGACGGGAGCCACAAGAGACGAAACATGGGGAGTGACCATCTCCCGACAAACCTTACAAATCCAATAGACAATCATAATAATAAACAATGATAAACAAACTAACACCACAACATCCAATGCAATTAACCACATAATTGTACTGTGTAGGGAAACCCTACGTGATACGAAAGTTGTGCGGAAGCTGTTCAAAGAATAATGAACAATAATAAAAAAAAGGATATTTGACCGATCTAGACCTATAGATCATTCAATGGTGATCAATTTCGCAAGACCTATTGCTAGTTGATCGAGTTAATGTTTGAAAATGCGTCAAACAAGAACTAGGTTTGGAACGAAACGCGTCGATCCGAATAACACAATTGCAACAACAATTCTGTTTCTTTTCTTATTCAATATTCAATAATCTGACTAATACTGTAACACCCGCGAATTTCCTATTTTGACATTTGAACCTTATTTAACCGTTCAATTTCCTTATTTTATATTTTTAAATTATTTAATTTAATTAATTAATTTCAAGCACGATTTTAATGAAAAGAATATTTTAAAGTACGTATTATTAAATTATATTTTGGGACACAATTTATATAAGAATAAATGTATACGTATTTTTGGTCTTATAATAATAGTGACGGTAATAATAATAATAATAATAATCTTTGTCTTAATTTCCGTCTTGTTATAGACCGTCACATTTCTACTTGTGAGACTAACCTTATCGACCTATCCTATAATGACAACACATCACACCCACCTAACATCCTACCCTCTACTTTTAAAATATCTCTATTATATTATTATTATTATTATTATTATTATTATTATTATTATTATTATTATTATTATTTATTATTATTGTTGTGCATCCCGTGAAACCCCACCTGCCATCCTCTTTCTTCTTTTCGTCTTTTCTCATTTTCAAAACACAACAAACAAAGAACAACAACAAATGAGCTCTATACCGCCATTTTTACGCACTTTCAAACCCAGATTTTGGGCTCATTTCTTCACCATTCCCCTTAATTTTTGTACCATTCTCCTCCTTACTTCCTCCTTCATCTTTCTAGGTAAGAAAGCTATGATTTTGTGGTGATTTCAGTTTGACCCGCCTCATAAAAGTTCCGATTTTTAGCTCCTTTATTTCGTTTTCCTCCTTCTAGTTGAAGAAACCGAAGACCCGCGGGGAGGCTCGTACTCTTTTGACGTTTTCCACGGAGATTTGAAGGGCAAAAAGGTAACGGTGAAAGGTTACTCGACAAATGTCTAAATTTCCGTACTCTGTTCTTCTCTTTGTCGTGGGAGGTGGTGTGGTGGCCGTCACGGCCTGGTTGGGTTCCGTTCTAACAACCTTTGGCAGGTGTTGTCTCGATGTGATACGGGTTTGGTCACGGTTTTTGTGGTTGTTTTACGGAGTGTTTGGCAGTTGTGAAATGGGTGGTCGTGTGGACTGTTTTGGTACCATTTGTAGTGCGGTTTATGTGGCCATTCGGATCAGCTTGGGCAGTCGAAATGGGGGTGTCGAGTTGTGGTCATGGGGTAGGAGTCGTGACATTCCCCTGCCCTCTTAGTTGTTTTTCCTTCACAATTTTTATGAGTATGTATTTTGGGCTCTCTACCTTCTAATTTTTGGGCTCATTACAAGTTAGTAGTTGGGCTCACCACATTTTATCTGTTGGACTAGTTCATATGCTTGTTAGGGGGCCATGTTTGTTTGTTTCATAGTTGGTTTAAATTAATTAAATTATGCCTCATATTTTATAGTATAACATAATCCGTTAAATATCGTTCATTATATGTATTTGTCTCACATGATCAAATTGTTGGGTTTCACATGATTTAATGGTTGGATTTTACATGAGTAATATGTTGGGTTTAACATGTCTTGTTTGTTGAGCTTAATGTGATTCAATTGTTGGACTCCTCATAATTTGTTTATTGGACTCATAATTGAGTCACTTAAGTTGGTCACATCTTATTGTGTAGATTTCACATAACTTAGATTATTCATTATCACTTATTATATTTTATTTAACCGGCATGTTAAATTATAAAATGGAATGTTTAGTAATATAATACAAGTATGAGATATTCATTATAAATAGTTACTGGTAGTGGGTCATATTCTTGATAATGTCATGTATTGTTCTGTTGTGAGAGTCTCGGTCCTATCGGATACTAGAGGTGAGCTATAAGCCCTCTAGTTGCGATATGATCGTCGGGGTTGATGTTCCCATCCGTATTTATGGTGAGATGCAAGCCATAAGTATGAATGTGACATTAGTCATCCCGGGTCATATGATGTTTGCATGATCATTCTTACCCCTATTGTGACTCAAATGTGACGTTTTACATTGTGTGACGACTTGACATTCCTTATTTACCCCTTTCGGACCTTTGGTTACAAGTGTGTGCCATGTTTCCGGATTGGGTTATCTTTCCTCTTTCGGACCTTTGGTTACGAGTGTGTGCCATGTTTCCGGATTAGGATATCCAACCGCCTTTCTTCGGACCTTTGGTTACGAGTGTGTGCCATGTTTCCGATTAGAGGTTACTCGACCTTTGGTTACGAGTGTGTGCCATGTTTCGAGTCTTGGATACGATTGGTATATCGTATGTCGAATCGGGTGACGTCCATCCCGAGAGTCTGGATCCAGGTTTAGACTAGGACCGTATTATGATCGTCGTCCTACCAGGAGGTTGGAGTCTAGGATGTAGTCTTGTGTGTGGTATCTCGGACATGCTTTAAAGGTAGCCTCTGAGTCGGATACTCCGTCTACACTTTGTGTCGGTCTTACACTTGTTGAGTCGGTCATTATGAGTTGGTTGACTTGGTTGCTCCATGCCCTTGATTGCATGTTTATTTTAACATATCATGCCTATTCTATTAAGAAAGTATTATGCCTGTCTCATCATGATTCTCATTATATCTTCTTGTCCTTCATTATCTACATGTGATGCATGACTAATATGTTTAATTAAGTGTTTGTTACTTGCATTTCGACATATTGTGGCTGGGAGAACCTTGAGTTACTCCCCACTGACTGTGGCGTTCATGTTTACATGAATGACAGGTGGTGAAGATGCATTTGTGGGGTTTGGACGTGTGAGCTAGCGAGCACCTTGGACTAGTAGTCGTTTTATTAGGATTGCTTAGACTCGCCTTTTATTAAATTGTCATTCGAGGGATATATTTTCCCTCATCTTTGACTATCACGTTTGTATAAACTTAAACTTTATTTCCGCATTCTTTATTGTGTTTTGTATTTTAACAAACCCGCGCTTTAAAATTTAAAAGTTTCAAAAATTCCCTATTTTCCGCTTCAATTTAATAGTTGTATTTTTCGCGTTATAGCGGGGGTTTACAGTTGGTATCAGAGCCTATGTTGCTCCCGATGCACACACGTGTACCCCAAATTTAATTTTAAACTTACCTTGAATAATGAATGAGAGATGGGTAGACTTAAGGACCTAAGATGGTAGTCTGTAGTGTGTTTGCTCTTTGTTAGGTTCTAACATGTTTGTTGATTGTCATTTTAATATTTGTTGTGCCCTTGGATCAATGACCGTGAGCTTACCTACATGAAGATCAAGATTTGATGCCTATTGCCGAGGATTGAAGATTTGTTCAACTTCGAAGAATGCTTTTACATCCTTGAAGATGCTTCTCATTCTTTGTGTATCTTGCCTTATCCTTTATCTCTTGGTGCTTATCCTTCTTCTAAACTCTCTTCTGTTTTGCTTGAAAGCTACTCTTAGACTCCTAACTTGTCCTTTGTTCCTTGCTTATCCTCCCTTAACGCCTTGTGATGGTACCCTTTCTTTTGAGGAATGTTGACCTTGGTTGGAAAATTTGACTTTTGAGGAGATTGTCTGTGTTTGACCCTTAATCCTGGTTTTGAGAGGATTTGATCTTAGGAAGACTTAGATAGTATCTTGAGACATACTTAATGATTCTTATACCTAGATCCTTGATAAGGTGAGTATATTTGATTGGTGGATTTTGTGTGTCAAGTGTGAGTTGCATTGGTTACTAAGGTTATAGAACTTGACTTTGTTGTTTGTGTTTGGGATTTGAAAGCCTTGGGATACTAGTGCTTAGATCTTGACTTAAAATGGATGAGATTGAGTGGTGAATTTGAGGATGTAGAATTGACTAAGTAAGTCGAGTTTGTGATTGGCTTTCATAGACACTTTAGACATGAGAGTTTGATAATGTATATGTTACCATATGAGAAATACTAATTGTGGGATTATTAGTTGGTCTAAGTGAGTGATCTTGATTACTACTTGAGGTATGGTATGAGAGTGAGACTAAGCGACATTGTTTGGAGGTCTTAGCGTTTGTTTTAGTAACTAGAAAGGATAATGGTATGGTTGACACCAATTGTTAGGTTAAAGAACATGGTTTCAATTTATGGTTTTGGGAACTTTGAGGTGGTAAAGTGTTGTTACAATTAAGACCTTGTTTCTTGGGAACGTTGTGATTATAACTTTTGTTGTTAGGAAGTTTTCAGAACCGCTTAGAATGATGTTGCTGTTTGAAGTTTGAGTACTTGGCATTTCCTTGTTGTCTAGTTCCCTTTCTTCTTTGACCATAATCGCTACCGTTCATACCTCCTTTCCTCGCTTCATCTTGCTCCTCCCTTAAGTTTGATGCTAGTGACCTATAAAAACTCTATCTTTGACATCCTTGTTGACCTTACTTCAATTCTTACTCTATGAAATTCATCATAGCTCTTTTTGTTGGTTAAGTCTGGACCCTCTTAGTGTACTTTGTATTTATGTTGTCTAAATTGCTTTTCATTTCATACAATTTCGAAATATTTCAAGCTACCATTTTGTTTCGTTGTTAAGAGTTTATGTTAATTTTACAAAACCTTACCTATTTTAAAGGTTGGAAATTGAAGAAAATTGATTTAATTCCATATTTGTTCCTTGAGTATAGACTTCTTCATCATGATTTTTTTTTATTGCTAAACCCGAGATTTCTTTAAATTTTATCCAATTTCTATTAACTTTGATCTATTTACGATTTCTTTGTCAAAGTTTGATGTTATCTTTTCGCAAACTTGACTCCTTTTTGAGTTTAAAAGTGAAACCTTTATCTCTATTTTGGCTTTTGCAAAAGAAAATTTAATTGAATTACCTTTTCTTTTGATTTTAACGTTGATCGGATGATAGAACTCGTTATTAGAGACGTTTAATAACTTGTTCTACGCTTGTCGGCGAATGATTTTTGTTTTAAATTTGTCTTTGACTTGGAAGGTTAGCGTTCTTGTGTGCACGACAAGAGCAATTTCGTTCCATGAATGAGACTTATACTTTTGAAAACTCTTCATTAATGTTTTGGAAAGTATTAATTTTGATTTATACAAATGGTTTGCCTTTCGACTTGTTTCTGTCGGAAAATTCTAGTTGAAACTTTTGAAAGAATTTTAATTATTACGATAAGTAACCTTTTAAATGTTTTGGTTACCGATTCCAAAGTTCCAATTTTGTTTTATTTAACCTTTCATTTCTACTTTCAAGTTTCGAGGACGAAACTTTTTAAAAGATGGGGTGATTGTAACACCCGCGAATTTCCTATTTTGACATTTGAACCTTATTTAACCGTTTAATTTCCTTATTTTATATTTTTAAATTATTTAATTTAATTAATTAATTTCAAGCACGATTTTAATGAAAAGAATATTTTAAAGTACGTATTATTAAATTATATTTTGGGACACAATTTATATAAGAATAAATGTATACGTATTTTTGGTCTTATAATAATAGTGACGGTAATAATAATAATAATCTTTGTCTTAATTTCCGTCTAGTTATAGACCGTCACATTTCGACTTGTGAGACTAACCTTATCGACCTATCCTATAATGACAACACATCACACCCACCTAACATCCTACCCTCTACTTTTAAAATATCTCTATTATATTATTATTATTATTATTATTATTATTATTATTATTATTATTATTATTATTTATTATTATTATTGTTGTGCATCCCGTGAAACCCCACCTGCCATCCTCTTTCTTCTTTTCGTCTTTTCTCATTTTCAAAACACAACAAACAGCAGCGAACAACAGAGCTCTATACCGCCATTTTTACGCACTTTCAAACCCAGATTTTGGGCTCATTTCTTCACCATTCCCCTTAATTTTTGTACCATTCTCCTCCTTACTTCCTCCTTCATCTTTCTAGGTAAGAAAGCTATGATTTTGTGGTGATTTCAGTTTGACCCGCCTCATAAAAGTTCCGATTTTTAGCTCCTTTATTTCGTTTTCCTCCTTCTAGTTGAAGAAACCGAAGACCCGCAGGGAGGCTCGTACTCTTTTGACGTTTTCCACGGAGATTTGAAGGGCAAAAAGGTAACGGTGAAAGGTTACTCGACAAATGTCTAAATTTCCGTCTTATTGTTGTTTTATATGCTCTTGAGTGATAAAGTTTGGTTCTTTACTCTTTTCTTTCTTGTATGGTAATTTTTCCGTCTCAATTCGATGGTTGAAATGGACTGTTTGGAACGGTTTCGTGGATGTGTTGCAAGGAACTACTTTGGAACCGGAACGCAGGGCATTTTCAGTATCATTTTGTTGCTGTCTTCCTCTTTATGCGGTTTTTACGGAATGTTTACATGGGTTTTTCGAGTATTGTTAGGATGAGGGTTATGGTGGTTATTCGTGTTCTAGTTGCATTTTGTTTCCGTCTCAAACTTGTCTTCCATGCCATCTTAATCGTGACTCGATTTGGACTGTTTTCATGCTCCGTTGGGAGTCGTTTTTGGGTTGCTTGATAGACGGATACGGCGCTGAAGCAGGACTGTCCGTACTCTGTTCTTCTCTTTGTCGTGGGAGGTGGTGTGGTGGCCGTCACGGTCTGGTTGGGTTCCGTTCTAACAACCTTTGGCAGGTGTTGTCTCGATGTGATACGGGTTTGGTCACGGTTTTTGTGGTTGTTTTACGGACTGTTTGGCAGTCGTGAAATGGGTGGTCGTGTGGACTGTTTTGGTACTATTTGTAGTGCGGTTTATGTGGCCATTCGGATCAGCTTGGGCAGTCGAAATGGGGGTGTCGAGTTGTGGTCATGGGGTAGGAGTCGTGACATTCCCCTGCCCTCTTAGTTGTTTTTCCTTCACAATTTTTATGAGTATGTATTTTGGGCTCTCTACCTTCTAATTTTTGGGCTCATTACAAGTTAGTAGTTGGGCTCACCACATTTTATCTGTTGGACTAGTTCATATGCTTGTTAGGGGGCCATGTTTGTTTGTCTCATAGTTGGTTTAAATTAATTAAATTATGCCTCATATTTTATAGTATAACATAATCCGTTAAATATCGTTCATTATATGTATTTGTCTCACATGATCAAATTGTTGGGTTTCACATGATTTAATGGTTGGATTTTACATGAGTAATATGTTGGGTTTAACATGTCTTGTTTGTTGAGCTTAATGTGATTCAATTGTTGGACTCCTCATAATTTGTTTATTGGACTCATAATTGAGTCACTTAAGTTGGTCACATCTTATTGTGTAGATTTCACATAACTTAGATTATTCATTATCACTTATTATATTTTATTTAACCGGCATGTTAAATTATAAAATGGAATGTTTAGTAATATAATACAAGTATGAGATATTCATTATAAATAGTTACTGGTAGTGGGTCATATTCTTGATAATGTCATGTATTGTTCTGTTGTGAGAGTCTCGGTCCTATCGGATACTAGAGGTGAGCTATAAGCCCTCTAGTTGCGATATGATCGTCGGGGTTGATGTTCCCATCCGTATTTATGGTGAGATGCAAGCCATAAGTATGAATGTGACATTAGTGATCCCGGGTCATATGATGTTTGCATGATCATTCTTACCCCTATTATGACTCAAGTGTGACGTTTTACATTGTGTGACGACTTGACATTCCTTATTTACCCCTTTCGGACCTTTGGTTACGAGTGTGTGCCATGTTTCCGGATTGGGTTATCTTTCCTCTTTCGGACCTTTGGTTACGAGTGTGTGCCATGTTTCCGGATTAGGATATCCTACCGCCTTTCTTCGGACCTTTGGTTACGAGTGTGTGCCATGTTTCCGATTAGAGGTTACTCGACCTTTGGTTACGAGTGTGTGCCATGTTTTGAGTCTTGGATACGATTGGTATATCGTATGTCGAATCGAGTGACGTCCATCCCGAGAGTCTGGATCCAGGTTTAGACTAGGACCGTATTATGATCGTCGTCCTACCAGGAGGTTGGAGTCTAGGATGTAGTCTTGTGTGTGGTATCTCGGACATGCTTTAAAGGTAGCCTCTGAGTCGGATACTCCGTCTACACTTTGTGTCGGTCTTACACTTGTTGAGTCGGTCATTATGAGTTGGTTGACTTGGTTACTCCATGCCCTTGATTGCATGTTTATTTTAACATATCATGCCTATTCTATTAAGAAAGTATTATGCCTGTCTCATCATGATTCTCATTATATCTTCTTGTCCTTCATTATCTACATGTGATGCATTACTAATATGTTCAATTAAGTGTTTGTTACTTGCATTTCGACATATTGTGGCTGGGAGAACCTTGAGTTACTCCCCACTGACTGTGGCGTTCATGTTTACATGAATGACAGGTGGTGAAGATGCATTTGTGGGGTTTGGACGTGTGAGCTAGCGAGCACCTTGGACTAGTAGTCGTTTTATTAGGATTGCTTAGACTCACCTTTTATTAAATTGTCATTCGAGGGATATATTTTCCCTCATCTTTGACTATCACGTTTGTATAAACTTAAACTTTATTTCCGCATTCTTTATTGTGTTTTGTATTTTAACAAACCCGCGCTTTAAAATTTAAAAGTTTCAAAAATTCCCTATTTTCCGCTTCAATTTAATAGTTGTATTTTCCGCGTTATAGCGGGGGTTTACAAATACATTGGCAGCTATTCGGTCTTTATAGGACTCGAAAAAGGCTGTCTTTGTCACAAACTATCTTCTAAAGATATTATTTGCTAAATAAGATAACATAAATTAAGGAAGGAAATAACAACTGATTGCATAATAAAATAACACTAGATAATTGAGATCTCATTTTCGTAGCAAGAAACGTGCACCAGCAACTTTATTTTGTATCATACTCCCTTTATTCAAAAGAATTGTCTCGATTCTTAGAACCATGGAATCCACCGGTATCGAATCCAATCCTAGCAAATTCAGATGCAAAATTGACGATGATGAAGAATAGAAAGTTATGTGTGCAAATCATTAATTTCGTCTTCAGCTCATCATCTTCAATCTCCATTGATTTGCAAGCATAATAATCATCCATAATCCTCTTGTGCCATCTGAACTCGTGGCTTCTACCCCTCCACCCTCCTTGCACGAGAAGAATTTCCACATTCACCTCATCCTTATAATCATCAAAAATAAAAGGCAATGTCGGATCAAATTTAACATTCTCTTCATAGTTGCTTTCAAACAAGAACACTCCCAACATGTTTTTTTTTTACGGATGAATAGTGCTGCGCACGTGAACAGTAACTTTTTTTTTCTTTTGCAACCGTCACGCCTTGGGTAGCAAGTTACTAGAACTGTGCTCCTTGGATCAAAACCGATTAACCCTCGAACTACCTGTACGAGTTTAACCCTTCAACTCCAATCGCAATCAGAAATTCAACTAATAACTTGGCTTTGACACGCCTAAGACCGTCTAGATTTAGGAAAATCAAGAGCTGAAGCTCTTATACCACTTATGATATGAAAGTTGCGCAGAAGTTTAAAAAATAACGAATAATAATGAAAAAGGGATATTTGACCGATCTAGACCTATAGATCGTTCAATTGTGATCAATTTCGTAAAAACTATTGCTAGTTGATCGAGTTAATGTTTGAAAACGCGTCAAACAAGAACTAGGGTTGGAACGAAACGCGTCGATCCGTATAGCACAATTGTAACCTATTTCTTTTCTTATTCGATATTCAATAATCTGACTAATTGGCAGCTATTCAGTCTTTATAGGACTCGAAAAAGGTTGTCTTTGTCACACAAACTATCTTCTAAAGATATTACTTGCTAAATAAGATAACATAAATTAAGGAAGGAAATAACAACTAATTGCATAATAAAATAACACTAGATAATTGAGACCTCGTTTTTTGTAGCAAGAAACGTGCACAAGCAACTTTATTTTGTATCACTACCTTATTCACAAATCCCAAGAAAGCAAGAAGGACGATCTAGAACTGCTCCTCTACGAAGTCCTCACCTAAACAATGATATACATGCAATGTTAATCAAGATCTATAACAATATAATCTTATTCCCCCAATCTACCCAAAATAGGGTTTAATCAACTCTCTAAAACAATAAAACTGATTAAAGATACTAGAGACTTACCAATGCGATCAACACTCAATTGAGGATCCCGAAAGCTCAACAACGATTACACTTGCTTAGGAGATGGTTAAGATGATTGGAGGGAAGATTATAAATGTATTTAGGTTAACACGAAATGATTAAGAACTGACGATATAGTTTATAAGCTCTAATCATTTTAATCATAACCGTGCAAAACATGACTTTAGACCGGACACTCGGTCGAGTACCGAGTACACCCTACTTGACCTAGTGCCTTCTAAGCCCGGTCGAGTACACCCAAGGCACTAGGCTGCCTAAAACGTACAAGACATGTATTCGGTCGAACACAGCTCACTCGACGAAGTACTCTAGGTCCGGAAAAGTGTAGTATTACAGAAATTGTCTGAACTGAACTTAATAAAGCTGAACTGAACTGAACTGAACTTAATAGACCTAACCTAACCTGACCTTATCCGAACTGAATTGAACTGAACCTATATGAACTGAATTAAGCTGAAATAATAATAAAAATATCGTAATAATAATAATAATAATAATAATAGTAATAATAATAATAATAATAATAATAATAATAATAATAATAATAATAATAATAATAATAATAATAATAATAATAATAATTGTAGTAGTAGTAGTAATAATAATTAAATAATAATAATATTAATAATAATAACTGTTAACATAATTAATAATAATTCGGCGTAAGGGTTGTACAACCCCAACAATAACAACTAGCTAATCAGAGGCGAGCCCCTCCTTGGGCGGATTCCTCCTTTTGCTCCTCAGCCTACGGGGTATTAGCAGCCGTTTTCAGCTGTTGTTCCCCTCCCAAGGACAGGTTCTTACGCGTTACTCATCCGTCTGCCACTGGAAACACCACTTCCCGTCAGAAATATGCCGGATGAATTCCAAATTTCCAATGCACTCTCCCCGAGGATCAACATTTGATTACTCAGCCCGTTCTAAGGCCTGTTCACAGCTTTTGAATGCATGGCGAACTATCTCGCAGACTATAGTACAAAAATTGATCAGAAAAGTTGCAGCTGATCTGCACCATAATGAAGCTCTATCAGCCTAATTCATTAACGATAAACTCTGCCTGCAAATAGTTGATCCGAAAAATTCAACCAAATGTGCCTCGAACTTTACAGCAGCAACAGACGCTGTGATTGATTCATTCGGAGTTTGACTCAGATTTGAGAGCATAAACTCAGATCATTATGCATATCTCTACAAAATGATCCACTGAATTTGGAAAGCAGAATACAAACTTCCTGATAAAAGACAATTCTTTATGCATATCTCTACAAAATTACTGATATTTACATCAGCACAGAATCATTATTACAAATGAAATTCTGTTAACAGAAAAAAAGACGTTCCTGAGAATACAAGAAATAACAGAAATTCTACTTCTTTGCTAGTTTCAAGATTCCAGAAATCAATTACCAACAACTCTCATAAGAGACAGCGCCACAACAACCGCAACCCAAGAACACGATCCTGACAACGACCTTAAACCGCCCGACAGCTGATCAACCACTGCAGGAGGCACCCCATTATCTCTGGTTTGAGTGGTTTCAGAAACATCAACCTCCGTCGTCATATCATCAGTGCCGAACCGAGTGTACTCAAGAACACCCCCAACACCATGAACACTAACGGCGCCGTTTAAGTAAAGGTCGGGTTGAACAATCTTAGCATTATTAACGGTGAAATTAACAGCAGAGTTGTTAGTAATAAGGAGAGTGTTTGAAGCAAGAAGAGTCGGTAGGCGGGCCCCAGTTGGAAAGACAACAAGTTCAGAGAACGAAAACCGGTGAGGAATGATGTGGTAAGGGAAGAGAAGAGGATCGATGAAGGTGAGACCGGCAGTGGAGGAAGAGGCAGCAAGGAATGCGGCGTCATCAGGGACAAAGATGGTGGCGGAGAAAGGGATAGTGGAGGGGTTAAGTTCGGCTAAAAGGTTAGCCCAGTTACGGAAATTGCCGGCAGAAAGGATGGCGTCCAGGATGGTGTTGAAATGGGATTCTGGAATTGGGTTTTCGAGCGATACGGGATTTGGTGAGATGGCGTTGGTTGTTGCGGTGATAAGGAGGACAGAGAAAACAAAGAAGAGGGAAGCCATGGGAGAAGATTAACTAAGGTTTTCTTGGTTTTCTTAAACTTGAGTTCGTTAAGTTCGTTAGGATTTTGGGAGTTATTTTTCTGGTTGCTTTATATTACAAAGGGATTTATAAGATGGAAAGTGGAAATAGAGATGGGAAGTAGACTGGAAGAGAGTTATTTTTATAATTAAAAGAGTCGATTAATCTTTACAGCCTTATAAAATCAACTTTTCTAAATTTATAGAATCAACTTTTCTAAATTTACACGTTGTAAAATTACCCATATAAAATACTTCTAATTAAATCTTGCCCTCTTCGTCCATCTCCGATGAAAAGAAATAGTCCATTCCGTCAAATTTTAAAATTTCCTTCTAAACTCATGATTTGTGACGAAAATGTTCATGCCCTGATATAAAGAGCTACATTTTGTTGCACAGGATGATCAACCAGGAAACCGTGAGTACGAGATAACGAAATTTGAAGGTGATTAGTGATAAAACAAGGGGAAGTGATGGTTTTACGCCAAACCCGACTAACAAACCTCAGGTTTTCATAAAGGAGCTTAGCAGGAATGAGAAGCAATATTGTCAGATTATGCAATCCCTTGAACGGGTATGTATTATTCACATCAATATATAGGTAGAGTACATGATCATAGGAGATTTACATTGCCTATAATTAGGAGATATGCTAACTAATTATGGTTATATGATAATTATGGTTATATGATAGTATATACACTATCCTAACAAATATATACAATATATTTGACTAATAAATATGTTAAAGACCAATTCATCAGGAAAAGCGATAGAGTGAGCACCAACAAGTCGAATTGGACATGCGTTGCGCAACATTATAATTCTTCCATTTACTCGATTTCACTACATGTGAATGCTATTTCTAATAAGTGAACTTTGCAATTTTTTTCGATTAAGGACTAAAACTTTTAAATTTTACAGCTAAGGAACTCAACTAGCACTGTTAACTTACTATGCTATAAGGATTGCTACGCCCACCAAAACTTAGAAACTACAAATCCACGAGATCAAATTTGGCAACACTCAATCCAAAGGCAATCCAATTTCGTCTCATTCTAATCAAATTTGGCAATCCAAATGCAAATCCACATAACATCCTTCTGAGATCAAAAATTTCGTCTTCTCCATCAAAACAGCAATTAGGATAATTTGTACGGAGCGAGTAATCAGTCTAACTCATATGCTCCTAAGAGTTCGACTTGACATCGTGAGGTACTCTCTACACACTCAAATAAAGTTTGGCAAAATTGAGATTTCACCAATTTATCACTACTTGGAGAACAAGGGACAGCCGCAAAGAGAACAAGCTTCTCTAAAACCTTGGCACTTGTTAGCAACATTGTCACTATATCCAACACATTTTTGCCAAATCGATCGAAATCCCGATACAATTCAATACGTTTTACTTGTTGAAGTAACATAGACACGGCTTCTTGATTCCAAATCACCTTCTTATAGCCGCAAAGATGATATAACACCAGAACCTCTAAATTGGGACAATGCATCAATTGTTGCTCAAGTATTGCTTGAAATATTACAAAGCTCGTTGATAATTTAAGACAATTCAATTCGGGCAACGTAGTACGCCAATTGATGAACCTAATCGGTGAGCCGGTCCTGAGCGTTAGCGTCTTGAGATTGGAAACAGAAGCCAGCATTTGCATTGATAATAAGGAATTAGAACAATAATTTAATTGTTCCAATATCGGAGTATCGATCATAATATCACGGATAGACTTCCCTTCTAATTTTATATGTAATTGTTTTAAACTCTTGCTTGTAATTAATACCACACTTTGATCTGGAGGAACATTAATCGACAAGGACAAGTCTTCAAGTGAAGGGCAACAACTTAAAAACCTTCCCAAATATTTATAATCGAACTCACGGAAATTAAATTTTTTGAGGTTTGGAAGAAGAATGGAATTAGGAAGTCTCCAAGCGACGGGGTCGCCATAAAACCACAAATCAAGTGTTAGTAAGGAATGCATTCGAAAAACATTTGGCAGGTACAATTGACGAGCATCAAATTGATGGAAATCTCCAAAGCTGGCGAGCTTCATGTGTTGGACGTTACGATGAAAACGTAGTTGACGAGCCCATGTGTCGATGATTGGCCAGCAACGAGGTTCGTCGTAGTTGTAAGAGTGAATATCAAGACAAAATGTGTCGATAGCGGGTGGCGCGAATAAGGTGAAGAGGTTATCAAGGATGGTCCAATATTCGTAAATATTGTAGGTAGGTTTATCATATAATTTGTAATGTTGTTCGATGCGGAAACTATTTGTGGAAATAGTAACGACGGTGTCGCGAAGAGGGTCAAGGTGAGAGATAATGTTGGAGATGATGTCGTCGTGAACAGAACTCCATCTATGGTCTTGTTCCGGTGCCATAGTTGAATGTCTACGGCACGGAAACTAGGGTTTATGGTAACCTAATACTCCGTTAATACTTGTATTATGGACGACTATGCCTATAAATCCTAACAAGTAACAACTCGTATATTTTGATTGGCCCACAAATTCTAAACAAGCTCATGTTTTTTTTTTAAGTCCGTTTTTCTTCGGCTATTTCTCGTCTGAAATAAGACAGGTAACATGTCATCATTTTACAATAAAATGTTATTTTCTGATAACATGTTACCATTATTGTTCACATCATTTTCAGGGTAAAAAATGACACCTCTAGTCATAACATTTTGTGAATTAATGGGGAAAATGCTTATCAAAGTGGAAAATGATGAATTGATTTCTGTGACAATTAAGACGGATCCGGAGGGTGGGTCGTCTAGTCAAGTGAATACGGGTAGTATGCGGGAAGTTCTTCAAGCTGTGGCTGAGTTGAGTGCTTGGATTAAGCACGATGCCCATCAAAAGGATTTGGCCATCTCGGCTCTTGCCTCCACCGTGGACCTCATTCGTGGAGAAGTGGACATTATATCCACTCTTGTCTCAACAAAGGAACATGGTGATGATGCTCCATTGTATGATGATCCATTGGGTAGTGGCTCGGATGGTGAACAAGCTTCCTCCCCTTAGCCTATCCCTTCTATTTTCGGCCCCCTTGACTTTGTCCTTGCCTTTTTCATTTTGTCCCACCTTGTTGTGCCCTTCTAAGACTATCCTTTTTACTCGTTATTTTGATGCTTGGTGGTGTATCTTAAACTTTATTTAGCCGTGGTGAACTATGGTTAACTTATGTTTAATCCGTATGTTTATGTTGACTTTGTTACCTTGTCACGGTTATATGTGTCTTTTTGTGTTTTCTTGTGGTTATTTGCACTCTAATGCCTTTGACAACCCTATCCGTTTGATGATGTCAAGAGGGGGAAAAGGTAAACTCATGTTCTTAATCTCTTTGCATTTTGATTAACTAAAGTCTTGCCTAACCTTCTTAACTTTAAATCTTGTTTTGGGGCAATGTAAAATTGTCATGGCTAGTTTGATTTTAGCTCTTGTCTTAGGTAAGGTAATATTGTCCCTTCTCTCATTTAATCTTGCTTGTTTAAAATCTTGAATTAAGGTGTTTACATTGCTTATACATTCGTTTGGGGCTTGTCATCATCAAAGGGGGAATTTGTTGGGTTCCTTAAATTGATGATAACATGCCCATTTGATTTGTGTTATCTTAGTTTACCTTTTCAGGATTAATGATTAAATCAAGCTTGGATTAAGAAGTGTTGAAGTTGTTAATCATCCCATTGTATTGAGTCTTAGTGTCATCTAATGTACAAGTGAGAAAGTAGAGTATCTTAGAGTAATAGAAACAAATCAAGACGATCACACTTTCATTAGTAAACAGCTGCTTGGATTGTTGCCACAATGCGTAACACTTGAAGCCTTTTTATCTTTAAAAAATATTTCACGTGTCTCTTATTTTTCAAAGATAAACTTCAGATTTTTATTAGGATTTGGCCTTCAATAAAGAGTGGTTTGAATAATTATTAATTTCAAAATGTTTCCTCTTTATGCAAATTTGACCCTTTGGTCCTTTAGAAAATAAGAAATGCTTTTTGCCATTTTTGTGTAAACTTATCATCATGTGACTTGTCTTTTCTCTCTTTGTTTTCTGAATTTGCATGAGCTTTTAAGGATATCTTTCAAACACTCTTTCTCTATTCTTGCCTTTGCAAAAGAACCTTCTTTGGTGCAAGTTTTGAGTGGTTGCTAAAGCTCTTCACATGTGTGGTCTTTGACCCTTCAAAACCCTAGCAACCTCCTCACCCATTCTCTCTATAAAAGGCGAGTCATCTCCTTCATAAAATCCCAAGACTTCTTTCTGAAAGTTATTTTCAAGTAGTTTGCAAAATCGTTTTTCAAAGCTTTAAACCGTGTGTCCTTTGCAAATCTTCTAAGAGTCTTCAAGTTGTTACAGTCGTGGCTACTGTTACTTTAACATACTAAACTCTCTTGCTTAAGAATTGTTGATCTTGTAAAAGTTGTCCATCTCTATTCTTTGCTAAGAATATGTTAGTGGAAACTTGATCCTATAACATTCTAAGTGTGTTAGTAGAGTTTAGGACGGAGTAGTCTTTAACTCTTGGCAACCGGAGTAGGTTGCGAGTTGGCTTGTGATAAGAACGGAGTAGTTCTTGGACTCGCTTTACAACCGGAGAAGGTTGGTGTCTTTTATTGTACGGGTCTTTTAGTTGTCGGAGTAGATCACTAAAAGAAATCAATAAAAAGTAGATTGGACGTAGGCACTTGAGTTTCTTGCCGAACCAATTCAAAAATCTCGTGTTCATTTGTCTTACTTTATTTCCGCTGCTCTTTTATTTTTGTTTGTCTTGCTTTGCTTACATTTCGAAGTAACAGTTCATCATACTGTCACATTTGGTCTGCAGTCTGTATTCCATAAACTGAGACAAATAGATACAGTCCGAACAGTTGTTACTTTCATACTTCAGCAGGCATTCATTTTAGTACTCGTGTAATCTCGCTATATTACTCGAAGTATTCTCTCTTCTCTTTTGTTCTCTTAACTCACTTTAATTAATAAAGTTGTAGTTAAAATTTTTAAATAATACCTAATTCACCCCCTCCCCCTCTTAGGTACTTGAATCCATAAACTCAACAGATTATATTATCGTACTAACGACATAGGGAAAATTGTAATCTTCTTTGTACTTTAAATTTACAGGTCTTGTAAACCCGATGTAGAATTGTAGAACTAAGAGAGTCACGGCCTGCGACGATGATAGGAAAACACACACAACAATTTAAGTAAAAGTGATAAAAAGATAGCATAATAGCATAGTAAATTTGTTTTACGCGAAATAAAAGAGCAAACACCATAACTTGATCGGTAAAACTGAGGTTTGGCCAAGTAAATACTAAGAGGGTGCAAATTTTGTGAATATATTGATCATGGTACCAGAGTTGCGAGTATACTTTGGATTGGGTTTTATTATATTGTGGGACAGACGAGTAGCAATTATGCAAAAGGGAGGGGGTGAACAGGGGTACACGGGTTGCCAGGACTAGGAGCAGGCGTATCAGTTAGAGTGTCACTAAATCCAACATTTCTTTGCCAAAAAAGATCGACACTCCGATATATACAACTTTATGTGCTTCACATGCTCAACGGGTACAAATACGGCTTCTTGATTCCAAACCATCTTGTTAATCCTATCTTAAACCTATTGCTTTGAAAAACATCTAACTTAGGACAATGTAGCATTAAACCTATCTTAAACCTATTGCTTTGAAAATTTCAGGCAAATATATAACATTCCCGTTGATAATAAGGTATAAGAAGAATAATCCCATTGATAAACTGGAGTACAATATTCAATGATTAGATAACGATTTTTATTGTTGCGTATGCAACGTACTGGTGACCAATTGGATTTACAGGCAAAGTCCTTTGACAAGCTAGTAGCCTAGTACATCATCGCATAACTTACATTGGTTACAATAAATTACGACCACATTTATTTCAAAAGGCGATACATAGAATACAAGTTTAACCAAGAAATTATGATCATATCTGGGCAGCAACACTCAACAATTCGTCAATGCTAGCAATGTGTTGACATGATGGTAAGCAGAGATAGTTTTCTCGATTACCGGAAATGGAATCGGAACCGGAACCGGAACCGGCACAACTTTTCCGTCCCTCAGATTGTAATAAAACATGTTTATTGAACGAAAACGGCTAAAAAACCAAAGGTTTTCATCATTTGTATAAACAAGAGGTCTAAAGGACCAATAATGCGTGGATTGAAAGTAATTTTCAACTTGACTACGGATGAGTCTAACATCAATGTCTATGATTTTGGTCCATTTACTAGATTTGAGGTAAGTTAACTCGTACAACTCCCACAAAACATAATGACTCCCAATTTCAGGTTCGTAGGATATCACCAAACCAAGGCCTGTTTGTAAACATATGATCCAATACTGAGGACGATGAATACGTGGGATAGTATTTGGTGTAGTGGACGTAGTAAACCGGTAAAATATTTCGGTGTCAACATCGAGGGCACAACCATAGGGAAAACGACAACAACTCCAATAAACAATCCCTCCAACACTTCTAGAAGTAGGATAAGCTATGCGACAAGTGCCAGATATCTTGTCCAGGCCTTGTACCTCAAGTTTTCGCCAATTTTGGTCAATGCCGACTGTACAAACCCAAAGCTGTAGTGGAAAATATTGACGAAGCTGTTTACCATGAAGTTGAATCCCAATGACAACTTTGTAACGGTTGATTGAAGAAGCATACGAGAAAGCAATGTCAGCCCAAGTTAAGGCTTCACTAATTTTGAGAGAGAGGTTGGCAAGCAGAGGAAAACAAGGTAGGCTTACCATGGACTTGGTGACAAGATTGACTACATAAAATTGGTCTATGTTAGGTGTATGTTGGAGCAAGACTAAACCATGATATGAGCCTCTAATCCGACACTCAAAGGGCGGCTTTGCTAATTCAGTTACTTGATATTCAGGATTGGTATAGCCGCTTGTCCGAGGCTTTATATAAAGGGCTACATTTTGTTGCTCAGGATGATCAACCAGGAAACCGTGAGTACAAGCTGACGAAATTTGAAGGTGATTAGTGATAAAACAAGGAGAAGTGATGGTTTGACGCCAAACCCGACTAACAAACCTCATGTTTTCATGAAGGAGCTTAGCAGGAATGAGAAGCAAGATGGTAAAGACCAAGTCATCAGGAAAAGCAACAAGTGTTTTATACCTAACGCCTTGGCGACGACCAACAAGTCGTATTGGACATGGATTTTGCATGTCAGGTTCCTTTGCGATTTGATTAAAATCCTGGAAAAATAAATTTCGCAACATCATAATTCTTTAATTTAGTCCATTTCACTACATTTGATTAAAATGTAGTTAAATGAACGGAACAGAGGAAATGTAAATTAACTCAAACAATACATATACACAGATACACAGTCTATATTCCTATCAATCGATCGATCTATTAATAAAATTCAAGTACTCTTCCGTCCCGGTCAATTATCATCTAATAATTGACCCCATCTTTTTCTTTCCTTAGTCTTTGTGTCAAAACCAAAGGTTAACGATTGAGCGGAATGGACGGAGATCCCAAAAGCAATCGGTTTGAAGATGGTCAGTCACAAATCGAAAACACAAAAGAGTAAAGAGAGAATATACCTGAGTAGAAGAGCACAAGTAGCAATTGCGCTTCGAGCGAGTGTTGTACTTGTGATTGTGAATTTTGGGCGTCGCCATTCTTCTTCGTATATTGCATTTCGCTTTTTGTTCCCTTTGGACTTTTTATTGTCCTGAAAACCCTAATTTATTTTGAAGAAGGGCGGGTAAATATTATTTTGTTTGAGTATGCTTTGTGTGTTAAATTTTAAAATTAATCAGGTTTTAAATCATTTATTTACCTTTAATTAAAATATATATTTCTGAAAAAGGTAAGCAATTGAACAAAATAAAGTGAGTAGTTTAACATTTAATTAATTTGGTGTCTAGTACTGTTCGAGCGAGCTGCATATATGTATTACTCCCTCTGCCCCATCATTTGCTTACCGATCTCATATTAAGGTTTCTCATTTTTTGGTTTGCCTTTCTAAATTTTGAATGCTTTTGATGAATAAATTGATCATCCACTTCTCTAATAAATCTACTTATCATCCAATAATTATAGCCATAAATGATCCTCTCATCTTGGTGCCAAAAATAAAGATAAACTTGTGACTAAAGCCATTGCAAGCCTACCTCCTTGTCCCGCACTTTAATTTGCAGATCTTTTCTGGCGACTTCTTTTGCTCTAACATTTCACCGTGGTTTTGCTTTGTCATATGCTTCCACAATCGACAATTACAAAGTCGTTTTTCTGCTTCGCAATCTTCGTACATCCATTGATAAGGTTAATCCCTCACAGGTATGGGTATTTACTATTTACCCTAGCATTAATCAACATTGGCGAAAAATTGATCTTCAAGGCATAGATATTAGTGACCCTGTGAGTTCTCCATTGAGTATTCGAGGGATAATTTACTCGTCTTGTCAAGAAATCATCTCAATCAAAAGATTAAGCTGATGGAATTCCAAGATCGATCTTATACTCTAACACGCCCCTTCACACGAATGCCCAATTGACGTGTGGATGCAACTACATGCCTCCGCTTACCTGGGGCTTAATATTCCACTTTAGAAATTGGGAGGCAGTGAGATTTGAACCCGTGGCCTTTTAGCCTGGGTGTGGTGTTGTCCTATAAAGTTGAACATCTTCACGATATATGGAAGTTGTATGAGTTTAACCGACCTAAAATCGGGTGAATGGACGAAAATCATAGACATTGACATTACAGTCCTCCGAAGTAAACTTGAAAATACTACTCGTATAATCCTCGGGTTTTGAGTCCTGTTGACATTACAGTAATTGACAATGGTTATCTCGTACTCAGTAATATCTACCGGTCTGCATAAAACCGTCTAGCATAAGTATTTGTAAAACTAAATCTTCTACTGAAGAATCATTATTGTGCTGTCAATCCAACAGGAATTCTTGTAGTGTTCGCAAAAATGATTTCAAAATTTTGATGACTAGAGTACAACATTCAACGATTAGATATCGATTTTTATTGTTGCGTTATGCGACGTACCCGTGACCAATTGGATTTACAAGCCAAGTCCTTCGACAAGCTAGTAGCCTAGTAATAAGATAATACAAGTTTACATCATCGCATAAATTACATGGTTACAATAAATTAGGACCACATTTATTTCAAAAGGCGATACGGAGTACAAGTTTAGCTGAAGAATGATGATCATATCTGGGCAGCACAAATCAACAATTCGTCAATGGTAGCAATGTGTTGACATGATGGTAAGCAGGGATAGCTTTCCCGTTCACCGGAACCGGCATAACATTTTCCTCCCTCGGATGGTAATAAAATATGTCTATTGAAGAGTAACAGCTAAGAAACCAGAGCTTTTCATCATTTGTATAAACAAGAGGTGTCAAGGACCAAAAATCCCTAGTTTTATAGTATTTCTCAATTTGACTACGAATGACGCTAACGTCAATGTCTATGATTTTGGTCCATTTACTCGACTTAAGGTCAGTTAACTCGTACAACTCCCACAAAACATAATGACCAACAAATTCAAATTTATAAGATATCACCAAACCAAGCCCTGTTTGTAAACATATAATCCAATAATTGGGATCATTAATCTGTGGGTTAGTATTTGGTCTAGGGAACATAGTAAAACGGTAGAATGTTTCGGTGTCGACATCTAGGGCACAACCGTAAGGAAAACTACGACTACTCCAATAAACAATCCCTCCAACACTTCTAGGAGTATTGAAAGGTATGCGACTAGAAGTGCCATATATCTCGTCTATACCCCGTAGCCTAAGTTTCCGCCAATATTGGTCAACGCCGACAGTACAAACCCAAACCCGTGGTCGAGAATATTGAAAAAGTTGTTTAGAATGAGGGTGAATCCCAATCACAACTTTGTAACGGTTGATTGAAGAAGCATACGAGAAAGCAACGCCAGCCAAACTTAAGGCAACGCTTTTCGGAGAGAGGTTGGCAAGCCGACGAAAACAAGGTAGGCTTACTATGGATTTAGTGACAAGATTGACTACATGAAATTGGTCTAGGTTAAGTTCATCTTGGAGTAAGACTAAACCATGATACGAGCCTCTAATCCGAGACTGAAAGGGTGGCTTTGCTAATTCAGTCAATTGAAATTTGGGATTGGTATAGCCGCTAGTCGGAGGCTTGATATAAAGGGATACATTTGGTTTCTCGGGATGACCCGACTAACAAACCTCATATTTTCGTAAAGGAATTTAGGAGGAACAAGAAGCAGGATTGTATAGATCAGCTCTTCAGGAAGTTCAGAAGACTGAGCACAAGCAACAACTCTTTTATTCTTAACGACGCTTTTGCGACCAACAAGTCGTTTAGAACATGTATTTTGTATGTCATGTTCCTTTTCGCTAGTAGAACCCTGGAAAATACACATTTCACGACATCACATTTCCTCGATTTAGTCCATTTGCCAAATTAAAATATGTAAGCGGAAATTTAAATAAAATGCAGTGAAACAGATGGAACCGATTTAATAAAATCCCATGTATATATATATATATATAAGACTCAAAAGATATTTTCGCTCGAAAATGGTCAGTGGGAAATCGAAAACCAAAGCATCAATCAACAAATTAATCGATTAGAGAACATATCAGAGGGATTATAATACCTGAGTAGAAGAGCACAAGCAGCAATGGCGTTTCGATCGGGTGTCGTATTTGTGATTGTGATTGTGGATTTTAATTTTGGGGGTTGCCATGGTTTTCCTCTTCACGCCTTCTGCTTCGTCAAAACCCTATTTTATTTGAAAAAGTGGCGGGTAAACAATTTTGGGGTTTATAGATTTTAAATTTTGAGTTGGGGTATAAGTACAACATTTAAAATTTTACAAGTTTCATTATATTTTTCAACAAATTTTAAAAATCAAATAGTAACAAAAATTCATTCGCTAAAGTGGTGATTAGCCCCCATAACTTTACCCAATTGTGAAATTAAGCCCCATAACTTACAAATGTAGTAATTACGCCCCATAAATTTGATAAAAAGTGAAATTCAATCCAATTTTTTATTTTCAACCAAAATTGCACCAAAAAATTCAATCATTCATCAATACAATTTATAAGTATACAATAAAACTTATTAAAAAATTTAAATTGTTTATGCAATTTAGTACACATTGTTTGAAACAAATATATGAATGAATTAAATAAAACTGAAAACTCATATATATGTGAATTATAATAAAATTAGTAAAAAAATATTAAAAATATTCTAAAAATTATGTTAATAAATTAAATAAATAATTTTAAAATGTTAATAATTATTCAGTGTAAAATGAACTTATATATAAAATGATTTAATTATATAATTTAAGTTGAAAAGAGAAATTGAGTTAAATTTCACTATTTGCCAAAGTTATGGGCCTAATTACTACATTTGTAAGTTATAGGACATAATCTCACAATTGACTAAAGTTATGTATGCTAATTACCACATTCGCGAAAATTCATTTAATTTGATTTCATCATCCTTTCAATTGGTGTTATTGAAGACCGTCTTAAATTAAACTTCTCACATCTTTTTATTTATCTTTTTATTTTTATCGAATGCGAGAGCCATGCATCTCAAAAACCGTCTTAAACGAAAAATGGTGTACAAAAATAATATTAACCTCTTGTAATACCGTTTTACAAAAATAAAAAGTTCTAAAATTATCTACTAATGACAGTAACGATGTCCATCTTGTAAAGACATGGTAATTATTGATAGAAGTTATTTCAGTAACGATATTAAAGCAAAATAATATTTGATCTTACAATAATACTTGTACCGGCCCGGCGGCCCGGCATGGATGGTAAAGGGGGTGAATATGAGTTTTGCTTGCTCGATTCGGTCGTACGGTGCAGGGGAGTCAGCTCCCGCCACACGCAATGACATCCCTACATGAATACACTATATATTGTTTTAACTTTTTATTGTATTACTATAAACATTATATTGGTAAATCATTAAGTGTGCACATTTTTCTACATTCTATTTACTTTGAGCTGACAAAAGAAAATTGAAACTCTAAATAAAAGATTTAAATTTGAGTATTGTCATAAAATTATGTATTAATATAACTAGCTATAGAAATGTGTATCGAATATTTGAATAGTACTACTCCGTATTTAAATTTTTGTTTTATAGACTACATGTTAATGAATAATGAGGATGAATGGTCATGTACGAGAAAATATAATTAGAGAAACAACAGATAATGGTAATAGGGAAGATAATTCAATTCCATTTCATTTCTTTTTTTTTTTTTTTGACAATAATCATTTCATTTCATTTCAAGGAAAAATATGAAAACAACAACTTGCACATGCAGCTCCACAGACATACACAATAATAGTAACTAATTAAAACAAAATCACTTGACATTGTTGCAAAGCTTGGCCGCGGCATCCACAGCTACAATAGTGGTTGAGGCTTTAGCAGCAGTAGAAGCCACGGTAGCGATAACAGGACCAACAACCGGTACAAATGACGCAACTGGTGCAACTACAATCAGCACCGGCGTTGCAGCTTGGCATACATTCACAAAGTGACCCCAAATATCCATTTTTTCGGAGAATAATAATAATAATAATAATAATAATATATATCTTCTGATAGAGTAGCCTGGTATTTATAAGTGATGAATGTCCCGGTAGGGTGAGTTACTGAGTTAGTTGGGGTCACTTCTAATATGTGTGGAAAATTGTGTATTGTAAATTGTAATGGCACGAGAAAACTAGAGATTGTATTGGCTATTGGAACACCAAACGAATTCATTGACAACTGTTGAGTTTATCTTGTGTAATGCGTAGTACTGCAGTGTGTACTACACTATTTACATGAATTGTCGACTGCTTATCTTCTCATCGTCCAACTTTTTCTTTTTCGTCCTTCTTCATCTTTCGTAATTTCTTTTTACCTGATGTTTTCATTTTAGACGTGGCATTTCAGTTTGAAATTAAAACAGTGAAATATTGTTATTTTATACTTCCTCCATTATTTATGTCGTTTAGGAAAAAAATACAACTATTAAGAAAATGGATTAAGTGCAATAATGACATTAATTAAGCATTTTAAAAGAGCTTTTGAATGAGCAAAATGTTAGCTGAGCACATTGACATCATCAACACCAACGGCTCTTTCAATAAAAGGCAATTATCTTCATTGCCTTGATTAGTTTTCTAGCTGTTAGAAGTTTTATATTTACCTTATTTAGCTTATCCTTTGTATTATATATAGTTGGCAAATATCATTATTGCAAGGCAACAAGTTGTAATCAATTACCAATTATCAATAAAATACTATATGCAAATCAATTATATCTATTCTATAATTCTTAACATGGTATCAGTATACTAAGTTTCTTTCATTATACATCCTGTTTATTTTTTTTCCATTCACGTTCAAACACTGGCATCATGACAAACGATTCTCTTATCAAACCTCCAGAAACAAATCAATCATCAACACCTCAATTCACATACGTCCAGGTTGAAAATCCTGGCGCTAACATCACTCAAACCCTCTTTAATGGCAACAACTATGATGACTGGTCTCAAGCTTTCCATCTTGCTTTAACAAATAAAGGAAAGGAAGGCTATGTGGACGGGACGATTAAAAAACCATCCGACGGCACTCTCTTCTCCTTCGGCGGTCACAAAATGCTCTTGTGACGGCTTGGATTTACAATTCTATTGAACCATCTCTTCGGAAATCTATCACGCGACGTTCTGAAGCGCATCAGGTATGGTCCGATATTCGGTCTCGTTTCTTTCAAAACAATGATGCTCGTCTTTATCGTTTACAGGCCGATCTCATGGCTTGTAAACAAGCATCCAATGAATCCTTAATGACTTATTATGGTCGTCTTATCAATCTTTGGGACGATTTACTAGAGGCTGACCCTTTACCCTCGTGTCCATGTGATCCATGTACTTGCACCTGGGTGTCTATTATTGATGAACGAAGGGAAAGACAAAGGGTTCGAGAATTTTTAATGGGTTTAAACGATACATATGATAATGCCCGTTCTCAAATCCTTGCTCTTTCCCCTTTGCCTAATCTTAACACCATATATAATCGTTTATTGCAAGAAGAGAGTATGAAAACTTTTACCATCACCAAAACTGTCCCCCAACCCGACACCATGGCTTATGCCGCACGCGTTCACCACAACCAGCCAAAACAGGGGGGGCGTACTGAAAACAGGGGGTCACGACAACCCAATCCTAATGATCCTCGTCCTTGGTGTATTGCTTGTCTTAGACATGGTCATTTGTACACTAGCTGTTTTCGTTATACCGGTAAATGGCCGGAATACTGGGGTGATAGGCCAAGGGATAGAATCTATATTAATGAGAAGGACATGAGTCGAACCGTGGTTCCCGATGTTGAGGGACGTGCTCGTTATGAACAATTGAAGAAAACAGGGGCTTCATCTTCCTCGAATCCACCGTTTCCGCGGGTACACATGGTTGGAGGTCCGTCTAATGATATTTGCAGTTCGGGACAACTTGATAAAATTGATTTGAACAATTTGTCTCCTACTGCTATAAAAGACATCAAGCTTCTACTGGAAAGCCGCAAGCCTACTGACTCCATCGAGCATTTGAACGGTACCCCTCTTTTAAATTTTACTTGGCTTATCGATACCGGGGCATCTCACCACATGTCGGGATGTCGTAATTGTTTTATAAATTTACACACTATTCCACCTATGTCCGTGGGATTACCTAATGGTGATTTAACTATCGCCTCTCATATGGGTGATGTACCTTTATCTCCTTCTCTTATTTTACGCAACGTATATTATGCGGACAAATTGAATTGTAATCTTATTTCTGTTTCAAAATTATTGTCCACGAATCCATTATAATTCAGTTTGCCCATACTATGTGTTTAATACAGGACCGTTCCTCGAGGTTGACGATTGGAGTCGGTGAGCAAGCACACGGGTTATATTATTTAACCGGAGTTCGGACCTCTTCGCCTCGGGTTAATACCATAGAAGTTTCACCACCTCATGAGATTTGGCATAGGAGGTTGGGGCATCCCTCTTCTTCCGTCTTGAAATTTTTACCGTTTTTCAATAATTGTGCTAAAACAGTTTTTTCTAGCACTACGTGTGAGATTTGTTTGCAAGCTAAACAAACTCGTTCTACTTTTCATTTAAGTTCGAATAATGCGGACAATATTTTTGACATCATACATTGCGATATTTGGGGTCATTATTCCACCAACGCTTCTTGTGGATCTAGATATTTTTTAACTATCGTAGATGATTTTTCTCGCTCCACTTGGGTCTTTCTTTTAAAAAGGAAAAGTGACACTCAACAAACACTATTAAATTTTTTCTCCATGGTTGAACGCCAATTCAACAAGAAAATCAAAATTTTACGCAGCGATAACGGCACCGAATTTACAAGTTTAGCCAATTTTTTCTTTGAAAACGGCATCATTTTTCAAACATCTCAAGTTGATACACCACAACAAAACGGTCGTGTTGAAAGAAAACATCGTCATATTCTCAATGTAGCACGTGCTCTTTTATTTCAAGCTTTTTTACCAACTTCTTTTTGGGGAGAATGCATTTTAACCGCTGTCTATCTTATTAACCGCACCCCTACCACCAAACACAATGGAAAATCCCCTTACGAAATGCTTTATCAAACACCTCCACCTATGACTCACCTACGTGTTTTCGGATGTCTATGCTATGCCCGTCTAATTAATCGGTCCAAAGATAAATTTGCCCCTCGAAGTACCAAATGCATTTTCGTAGGTTACCCATATGGCAAGAAGGGTTGGCGGGTATATGATATCGAAACACGTACCTACTTCTCCTCTAGAGATGTTGTCTTCATCGAAAATGAATTTCCCTTTAAAGCCGTACCCACTTCGAACCCAACATCTACCATCGTTCCTTCCCTTACCACGCCTTTTGATGATGTTCCTATTTCTATCACTCCATCTATATCGACCCCTGCCCATGACGCTACTCCCGATCCCACACCATCCTCACCTTCTATCCCTACCTCACCTGACACTCCCCAAACGCCACCATCCAACTCTGCCCCTCCCCTCACGCCTTCCGCCGCTACAACATCTCCAACCCCGGAAACCAACAACAGCGCTACATCATCACCTTCCACGTCCTCCTCATCACCTCCACCCGAAAGTGACACTCACGATACCACCACCACTCAACCCCTAGACTTAGGCAAAGGCCAACGTCCAAAATTCCCTAACTCCCGTCTCAAAGACTATCACCAACCTCCACGTCATCCATCAACTCACATGCTCACGGCTTCATCTTCAACCGAGACACGGTATCCTTTATCTCATTTTATTTCTTATAATCAATTTTCTACTAAACACAAATGTTTTTTAGCGGCCGTGACTAAAAACCACGAGCCTAGCAATTTTCGTGATGCTATGCAGGACCCTCAATGGAAGAAGGCCATGAAATCTGAGGTTGATGCTCTTGAAAGAAATAAAACTTGGACCTTGGTCGATCTTCCACCCAACAAGAAAGCAATTGGTTCCAAATGGGTATATCGTATTAAATATAACGCCAACGGAACTATTGAGCGCTACAAGGCCCGTCTCGTTGTTATGGGCAATCGTCAAGTCGAAGGTGTTGATTTCAATGAAACTTTTGCTCCTACCGCAAAAATGGTTACCGTTCGCACTTTATTCGCCATCGCTGCCGCAAAAGGATGGGCACTTCATCAAATGGATGTCCATAATGCTTTTCTTCATGGCGATCTCAACGAAGAAGTTTACATGAAACCCCCTCCTGGTTTTTCCGATGACACCAAAGGCAAAGTTTGTCGCCTTCAAAAGTCCCTCTACGGCCTTAAACAAGCACCTCGATGCTGGTATGCCAAACTTGCTTCCGCTCTTAAACAATACGGGTTTATTCAATGCCCCTATGATCATTCTCTTTTTTCTATCAACAAAACCAAGGATGAATTACATGTCCTCATATATGTCGATGATTTAGTCATTTGTGGGAACAACCAAAACACCATCGAAAAATTCAAGGCTTATCTAAGTAAGTGTTTCCACATGAAAGACTTGGGTATTTTAAAATATTTCTTGGGCTTGGAAATTGCAAGAAGCAAAGAAGGTATTTTTGTATCTCAACGAAAGTACACATTAGACATCCTTGATGAAACCGGCCTCCTAGGTTCCAAACCCGCGCCTATCCCCATGGAACCCAACCACCGACTTAGCCTATCCACTTCCCCCCTTCTTACGGACCCGCAACCATATCAAAGGCTAGTGGGTCGGCTCGTTTATCTCCTTACAACCCGCCCAGAACTGACTTATGCAGTCCACATCTTGGCACAATTTATGCAAAGTCCTCGTATTGATCATTGGAATGCCGCTCTACAAGTGGTTCGATATTTAAAAAATAAACCCGGCCAAGGATTGTTATATTCAGCCGATAACATTCTCACCCTCAACGGATATTGCGATGCCGACTACGCAAGTTGTCCCCTAAGTCGAAGATCCCTCTCGGCATATGTTATGTTTCTTGGAAATGCCCCCATCTCTTGGAAAACAAAGAAACAACCAACCGTCGCAAAATCATCGGCTGAGTCAGAATATCGTGCTATTTCATACTCTGTTTCGGAATTGAAATGGCTCAAGGGTCTTCTCGTGTTCTTCAAGATTGCCCATGATCAACCAATCGACTTATTATGTGACAATCAGTCTGCCTTATATATTGCCCAAAACCCGGTCTTTCATGAACGGACGAAGCACATTGAAATTGATTGTCATTTCATTCGGGACGAAATACTTAAAGGTACTATCAAACCAAGCTACGTTCATACAAAGGAACAACTAGCCGATATTTTTACTAAAGCTCTTGGTCGACTTCCATTTACTGAGTTACTCTCCAAGTTGGGCGTTTCGAGTCTTCACGCGCCAACTTGAGGGGGGATGTTAGCTGAGCACATTGACATCATCAACACCAACGGCTCTTTCAATAAAAGGCAATTATCTTCATTGCCTTGATTAGTTTTCTAGCTGTTAGAAGTTTTATATTTACCTTATTTAGCTTATCCTTTGTATTATATATAGTTGGCAAATATCATTATTGCAAGGCAACAAGTTGTAATCAATTACCAATTATCAATAAAATACTATATGCAAATCAATTATATCTATTCTATAATTCTTAACACAAAATGTTTGGAATTTTAAAACTCATAATGAATTTCTTTAGGAACTTAATAAATCCCTTACATTTTCTCCCTTTCTTCCAAATATACCTCTCTCATTTCTCACCCAAAAAAAGAAAAAAGAAAAAAGAGATTGAAAACAGAAAACTCCAAAAAATCAAACAGACGAACAACTACATGTAACCCTCCCCAAAACCCGATACCAATAGCCACCACCGGATGACAACCCTTCCCCTACCCTTCTCCCAGTGCCGACCACCATTCCCCTGCCCCCTCCCAGCGCCACGACCGTCCACTTCTCACACCTAACTACTTCGATATGTTCTGTAATACGCACCCTGTTAGAGACCCGTTGACTAACCTTAGACACATGTCTGACCTCTTGGAATCTTTACACTATCGGCCTTGCGTATTAGTAACCCTGGGGGAGTGGGAACTCTATCTAGCGTAGGTCACTCGATCGAGCAGTCTTGTGACTCGATTGAGTAGAGGCCATTCGATCGAGTAGGTTCCATACTCAATCGAGTATAGCAGGTTCAGCGTTAAGGTATAAATCGGGAAGTCGTAAACCCAAATCAGTTTTTTATTTTTATTTCTCCTAAACCTAGATTGACGACACTCTTTCTCCTTTTTCACCCTTTTTGAGTCCCTCACTCTTAGAGTCTACCATGGGGATGAAGGCTCGAGTTGGTTGCGGCCTTTTCGCCGCTATGCCAGGCATAGGTAAGGCATCATCATCATCCCTTAGGTTTTGTTTGTGGTTATGATTGTTAGTAATAAGGGTACGTCTTTATTGTTAGGTGTAGTAGGTGGTTGTCTTGCAATCATAGGGATGTGATGCTAGTTGCGAATCGCTAAAGGTAGGTTTTCCTACTCAGTACTATTGATTAGTAGTTATGTGTGGTGCGTGGTATTTTTGATTGTGTAGTAGTATTGTTGTATTTGTGTGTAGAGTGCGTCCTTGGCTGAGTGGAGTCATATTCAAGAATAACTTCATGCCCTTGTTCCATCCCTTGTGATTCCCGTCACAAGGTGAATGTGCACATTAATGGTCATTGGGTTGCCACTCTATGGTTTTGAGCGGGGCTTAGGTGGTAAGGCTGCGGTCCGCTGGCGGTGTGGATTACTGGTTGCGAATGGTAATCTGGCAGGACAATACTTTCGTGCTAGTCAGGTTATGGGTGAATTACTGGAGTTGGATGTTTGTACTTGTGTTATACTGTGTCTTATTTGTTATTCTTCAGTTACTGACCTTGTGTGGTTTTGTCTGTGTTTCCTTCTTGTTACGTGTCTGCGGTGATCCATTATGGTGAGCAGTTAGTCTTAGCATGTGTTGTTATATGGAGCTTATCTGGGTGCGTTGGAGGGATGTGTCTTTCACCGAGTCTTGGCATAGAGTAGTCTCATCGTAGTTGTTTAGTTTCTTCTGTTGTATCTTTCCTTCTGTCGAGTTAAAGCTTGTAATTAACTTTGATCGTTTTTTATTAACGTTGTGATATACTATTCCTCGGGCAATCGAGATGGTAACGCCCGTATCTACTAGGGAAGGTCTTGTTAAGGCTCTTTGGTAGATGAAGGTGTTACAAAGTGGTACCAGAGCAACGATTTTGGAACCTGTTACCAATGAACATTATGAACGTAGAGAGTCAAATAAAATGAATCTGGTGTATGTATAGCTGAAGCCCCTTTTTGCATTGATTTTGGGTGAGAAGCCGCCCTCATTCCAAAACCCTGGCCCCAATATTCTTAAGCCAGCCATTTCGAATGAGGGTATTGAGTTGGGGATTGTATATATGAACATGTGTGTAATGCGCAAGATATATGCATAGAGATAATGCCACGTGTAGTAGATAGCGTAAGCTCCCTCCAATTCACAATAAAACTCCCTATTTCCTTTTTTGGTAAGTGTTTGTGTTGTCCAAATTTAATTGTATGGTGGGGTAGTGTATTTGTGTGGTCCAAATTTAATTAAATGGTGGAATAGTGTGTTTCCTTAATTTTTGTGACAAATTGAAATGGGAGGTTTATTGTGAATTGGAAGGAGTATATGTGATGCGTGACCGCTTTTATAATTCTGTGCATGAGTATATGAATGGGACAAGTAGAATGTATTAGAAGCATGTGTATGGATATGTGGTGATATGTTTGGTAATTGGTTTAAGTGTTTGTAGTATTTGATATGTTGTATGAGCATGTTATTGTTGTAGGATTAGATATGTATGTGAATAAGATAGAACACAGTTGCCGCTATGGGTAGACAGGTGGGTTAAGATACGTAATAGTAGATTTGTATGTAATAAAGGACATGATGTAGTAGTACTATAATGTTCCGTGTGATGTTTTTATTATATGTAAAGTGACGAATAGTCGATAGTATTAGTAGAAGATAACTAGTGATGAGTTTTAAGTATGCTTTAGACTCCGAGCGATTTGTTGTTTTGCAGGAACGACCAATCAATTTATGATTAGCCGTTGGTCATTTTTGAGTTACTCGACCGAGTACGAGGGAGTACTCGACCCGAGTAGGCCTCGCTCGACCGAGTAGTTGGGTTACCTCGACCAAGATAACCTAAACTAAAGATAACCTATGAGGGAATCGAACCCACATCAGTCGTACAATTGTACGATGCGCTCTTCCAGTTGAGCTAATAGGCTTTTAATTTACCGTGACGAAAATGACGGCCTTTTTAACTGCTTGGATATAGATCAGGGTACTCAATTTTGGAACATTTTTGAATCAAGAAAAACGGCATGAAGGTAGCGTATAAAGTTAACAAGTAATAGGACCTTCTTGAACTCTGGTGCCCATTCTCAAGAAAGAGCACGAAAGCACTCAACAGGACTTGTTGAAAAAGAATGGTTGACAAATAATGTTTCATTGTGCAGACTTGAGATTCTAGATAGAAAGTAGTAAACACACATCGAGTTAACGTGTAAATACCGTGTTACAATAACCACTAATATTTGGTACAATAATAAGTACTCCCTCTGGCTTTTATTTTTCTTCCCGTTTCTCTAATATATGTGAGGAGTATTATAATGAAATGGGAAGAAAACAGCAAGACGGAGGGAGTATGTGTTATAATGATAGTAACATGTGCAACACTAGCTACTCATATATGAGAATACTCCTATGCATTATAGGTGACAAAGATAAATATGTTACAATAGCCATAAAATGTGTTACAATAACAACTAAGACGTGTTATAATGACAGTACTCATATCAATTATGGAAACAAGTATAAATGTGTTACAAACTTACAATAACAAACAAAGTGTGTTACAATAACAGCCCATATGTGTTATATTAGTAATTCAGACGGAATATGAGCGAAAGCCGATTAGTATGTTGCCGAGCAAGTCTTCCAGTATACGATCTTTTTTGAATTTTCGTTGAAATTGTGAACTAAAAAAATTACAAAATTAAGCTTGAGTTTATGACCGCTCCTAATTAATTAATTCAATCTCGATACATCCAAAACCAGCACTCTTGTAAAACAAACAAATAACGATGTTATTCAATTTTGATTTTTTTTTTTTTGAAGAAAAATGCCTAACGGCATTACTCAATTAATAAACGATCAAAAGCAACAGCAGCGTTAACAGAGGGTGGAAGACCATCCTCCCATACAACCTTTCCTACGACACGTGGAACACAATGAGCTAAACCATGTGCAACACAGTTATTGACTCGACTTACATAAGACCAAATAACAGATTCGAAATTCAAACTAAAAGTAACTATATCATCTAGAAGTTGGTGAAACATGCTTCGACCTAGCTGTTTGTCGCGAATAGCTTCTATAACCGGAAGCAGTCACTTTCGATTTCCACCTTTTGGATTCCGCGTGCAGCTGCTTCTTCAAGGCCATCCAAAATCGCGGTAGCTTCTGCAAATTGAACCTCCCAGCACTGGTCCCTTCCCATCGACACACCCCACATTACATGGCCATTGCTGTCCCGACATACAACGCCCATACCAACCCCTTCACCCTCTTTCACTCCCGCATCCACATTGATTTTGACAAAGCCCACACGCGCCGGTCTCCAACCCGTATCCTCCTCCCTTCGAGCTCCCCCTGCTCACGTCTTACCCCCTCTGACCTCGTCCCCACAACCCCAACACCCTCATGAATGACATCAGTCGCTCGTCTTACCACGTCCTCCGGAGTCACATCCGCATTATCAAACACTACCTTAGTTCGATGTTTCCAAATAGCCCAACACCCTACCATCAAAGTCACACCCTTCTCCATGCACATATTCTTCCAACACCCTTCCACCCATTCCTTCACGTCCTCTCCCCTACCCTCCGTCACCTCTCCCAAGCCCAAGCCATCCCAGACCCATTTTGCCACCCCACAATCCCGAAATAAATGAAGACTCGACTCAATATTAGAATGACAAAAAGGACAAAGAGAGTACTCACCTCCAACTCGGCAGCGATGTTAGCTCTTGTGGCGAGCGCTTCACTACACAGTTGCCAGAAGAAGAGCTTCACACGGGGCCAAACCGAAAGTTTCCAAAGCCGATTCCAAAGCCATCTTCCTCTAGCCCAGTCCGATCCACCAGCCATATCTCCCAACTCCCCCACCAGCATCTTATACGCACTCCGAACCGTATACAATCCATCATTCTCAAGCCCCCAATACCAGATATCAGACGGTCTATTCGGACTAATCCGAATATCAAGTATTTGCTGTACTTAGAAAGGAAGGAAGAGTTGATTCAACTTGTCCTCATCCCACGCAGCTGCATTCGGCATCATCAGCTCGGCTACATTCATACTCTCCAACCCGAGTGGACACGGTGAAATAATCCGCCCCGTATGCGTATTGGATAACCACGAATGACCCCACACCCTTGTCTCAATACCATCCCTAAAACGTCTTTGTAAACCACGCTCCATCACCTCCCTTGCTTCCAAGATACCTCTCCAAGTGTAGCTGGGATTATAACCAAGACCGGCCGTCATAAACTCATCATTAGAAAAGTATCTCGCCTTCATTAGCCGGGACTTGTGGACGCGGGCCCATGGGGGTCGCTCGGGAGAAAAGCGAGCAAGCTTTTGCATTTGTGGAGTCGCCACCAATTTATTGTGGAAAATTGGAAACCGTTCGAATACTTCGCGTCATGTCAAGACACAAAGTAGTGACATGAACACCAAGAACTCGTTACCCTTAACATTCTATGTCTAGAATGACTCTCGTGGATGCCAATGAACACGGATGTTCACAGAGATCTGGAGTAAGGGGTGAGGGTACGTATTAGGAAGATCTTTTGATCGAACACCTAATCCCACCCGCCTCGATAGCGGCCTCTACTAATGATTAGGGAAAATCGTCTATACTTGATATGTTGAAGGTTATATGCATGCAATGCAACATCCATTAGATTAATCCTAGCATGTGAGAATTAACTAAGTCGGTGAAACACGTAATTTAACATGCATTAATGTCGAGGTAGAAATTTAGGTTAATTGCATATGAGAGCATACAAACAATATGATAAAGAAATACAATAAAAATGCAACAATTGAAAATTACAATAATTATAATGGGTTAATTGATTTACGTCGAAAATACACTTAAAACGGATGATTTGAGAAAAGAAAATAGAAAATAAATTAACGAACAGATTATTAGTGATAATACGAATAATAGTTAATTAAATACGTAAGCTAATAACTAGGTTAAAGCAGGAACGGGAGTTCAGGGGCACAATTCAACCCGGAACAGGCGCAGCAGAGCTGCGTCCTTTGGAAGAGGCGCAGCAGACGCTGCGTCTGTTCCTGAGTTGAGTTCTGGTTGTGAAGCCGAAACTGCATATTGTTAATGTTAGTGGGTAAATTTAATGCTTGATTATTGATATTTGACTCGGATGGAAGTGGCTTAATAGATTATTTACATGCAAATTAGTCATAAAAACGATTAAACATGAGATAAATCTAATTAAGACAAATTAATTACAAGATTAATAGCAAGATTAGTAATGAATTAACAAACTAAGACAAATTAATTAGGTTAATTAATGACAAACTAATGATGACGATGAACAACAGATGAAAATCTATCAAAGAATGAATTTAAGAGACTTGATATTGATGAATCGAACCTCTAAAAATCCGAATTGATTTTAATGACGAAAACCCGCAAATATGAATTATAAGGGATTTAAGTCGTGAAATAAAAGATGATAAATTATTAATGATTTATACGTCAAAATTACCATGCTAAAATTATCGTGTTAATGAAATAAGAACAATCGAAGACAAAACAAAAGTAAACAGACGAACAAAAGACGAAGGAAGAAGAAGGAAAGCAGGAACTGCGGCAGCCTCAGGAAGAGGCGCAACAGGTGTTGCGTCCCTTCGAAGAGGCGCAGCAGTTGCTGCGTTCCTTCTCGACGTTTGTCTCCCGTTAATTTGTAAAAAGGGTTTGAAATAAGGTTTTGTAAATCGGATTTGAATGTGTTTTCGACGTAAACCTTACAATAATGATTACAAAAATAAAGTACAATAACAAAAGATGGGATTTACACCCTCAGACTTACATGTTTGACGAAACGAGTTTGACTAAGTTAACGTTTAGTAATGCTCGACTCGAATGTACGACGAAAGTGCCCTCTAAGAGGAAATTAAACAAGATTGATTAAGTTGATTGATGTAGAGTTGGTCAAATTGGTCGGTCATGCAAAACGAGGCTGGTACTCAGAAAGATCCGAGCTTACATGGTCGAAAGTTCAAGCACGTAGACGCCAAAAAGCAAGAGCGTGGTCTAGAATGCAAAAGGAGAAGAGAAGAGCGGACACTCGCGTGAGAAATATGAGGAACGAAGGTCCCTATTTATACCAATCACGCGAAGGAATTAGGGTTTCGGAGAAACTTTGGAAGTAAATCTCGAAAAGATTTGAAAATACGCAGAAAGGAGCTGGGGAAGAGGCACAGCAGCCACTGCGTCTCTTGGAAGAGGCGCAGCACCTGCTGCGTCCTTTCCCCAAGGGTTTCCTCATGCGGAAGAAAGATTTCTACGTTTCTATTATGGAATTGCGGTTTGATCTTAATTTCCTTATTATTTATAAAATAATTTCGGGATATAATTTGCCAAAAGATTAAAAGATTGAAAATATGGAATAGATTCTATTCCGGAACATTCCAGAATATTATGACTCGGCATTTTAAACTGTTATTAGAAACTGAAGACGGTTTTTGACCCGGACTCCAAATGTACTCTACTTACTGTCAAAACGACCGTAATGGCGCGTAGATGACAACCATGAGGTAGACACAAGTGTTTGAGCTATCACTTGACGATAAAACTACGAACTATCATAAATCGTTCCGTGTACCAAACATGCGGCCCAATCATCACCGGGTGGTTTGCGGGAGGTGCAGAAATGAGGTATCTACAGAGCCCCCACTTTGACTGAGGCTTGGACAAGGCAAAAGTCAAAGTATAGCCATCAGTTCAATCGAAGATTACAACCTGACAACTATTGTGACGCGAGGCGGCTCAAGGGGTCTGAGCCAAGGACATGTCGTCGGGAACATTTTAGAGTCTGTCGACTATCGGGGAGGGTCGTTTAAAGTCCATTAGACTACGTAAGGAGGCTCGCCAGCCATAAGAAGAGACCATACCTGAGATTCCTTGAAACTCCTTACTTTGTCGGACTCCAAGGGGAAGCAAAACGTGATATTGAAGGATTGAAGGGAGGCAGCAGGATGTCGGCAGGAACTGCTGGGAGAAATCTGCTTGGGTCGGTTTTTAAACAAACTTCGGCAAAACTCGAGATTGATGTTGAACTCCACGTGTTGAGAGGGACGATTGGCTATCCGGAACTCTCGCTGGGGGAACAGAATCGAGACTGAACTCCTCTGGGGGAACAGATTTGAGGTGTGTCAAAACACCTGTCAGAGAATATTCGCTCGTTGCGGCAAGCGAGGTCTTGATAAAATACCGCGACAGTTCGCAGTTTGCTTGAAAATACGGGTCCGGGCGAAGAATAAACATCAAATGGACCAAATGTATGATATGGGGTATTGAGGAAGAGGCGCACCAAAGATGGGCCCACAAATAACGAACTTATACGAATTTTCGAAAATTGATTTAGAGGGAAACTAAGGAAGAGGCGCAGCAAGAGCTGCGACTCTTGGAAGAGGCGCAGCACCTGCTGCGTCCTTTCCTGGATGTATTCCTGCCTGAGTAAAAACTCGATAAAAATCGTGTTTTATTCATAATTTTCGAAACATAAATCCTCCAAATACTCTCTCAAATTCCAACAATTTCTCGCCAAAATTTGATCAAGAGCTTTCATTTGCTATGACTAATCGAGGTATGTGTATTATTCTGGCATTAATCTTCCATATTTGATCAATTTGGACCGACAAATTAGGGTTTCCAACCCTAAAAATGTCGAAAAATTGGGGCTTTTCCCCCAAACGATATTGCCTTGTAAAATTGACTTTGTAAATGGATAATTGGTAGTATAGGGATCATAACCATGTATTCATTTCGAATTTTCATTGAGTTTTGAGCATTTGAGTGAAATTGTGACGGTCTCACAGCTGAACCGTAAATTGCTTCGAGAATAGCCTTAGAATTGCCCATTTGTGACAAAACTTGATATTTGGAATCCTTGTATGATGGGTAAACTTCCTACCATTTCAGATTTTTTATTTAAGACGGCTTTTTCAGGACACTTTTCTAGGGCATAATCGCCGTAAATAACGAAATGCTGTCGAATTCCGACTCGAACCCATGACTAGGCTTGAATTTAGACTTGAATTGACCCATATTATCATATGAGCGGACGGGTTTCGAGGAAAATGGCCAAATATGGCGGGAAAAAAGCGATTTCAGAGCCTTGAAAACTCCAAAATCTACTAATTAAGGCTCGTCGTCACTTGACGCGGCCTAAATTCGTTTTAATTTTGCAGGTGACGAGGCTTATACGTCAGGGAGAGGTCCCATGGACGTGGACACCGTTCTTGACCCTTCTCGTACGCTCGAGGAGGCGTTGGAGCAGGCTTTTGCTGCGGCAGTGACGGCTGTTGAGGACGAGGTCGTCGAGGAGGAGGCTGTTGAGGACGAGGTCCAGAGGCGGGCCAACGTCGGACAAGGTGGTCGCCAGCTGAGGGGATCACCGGAGTGGGCTGAGAGTTGGGACAACAGACATCTCATCTGGGCTGCAGAGAGTCACCTATCCTACATGACAGTGAAGAGTTTGGTAAATTGAACTTCATCATTCTTTCATTTACCTTCTTTTATTTTCATTCGCTAATCCTCTTCTCTTTCATTCGAGCTAAATATAGCTCTTGCTTTGAATCAAAATAGGAGGTCGGGAACATCAGGTCCTTCTCAGGTTACACTACGATGATGGAGGCTTACGGGAGACTGTCGGCAGAGGAGCAGACCATCATCGAGCGGTGAGCGTTTGGTGCCTTGGTACGAGCGTGGAGGGACATCAAGGGAAGGAAGATTCGGGCTAACCTTAGCCTGGTTCGAGCTTTCCTTGATCGGTTTTGGGACACGACCTCGACCTTTCACATGCCTTTTGGTGAGGTTGGGGTCACGTTGGAGGACTACGACATGATTTATGGCTTGCCGTGCGGGACTGAGGCTGTGGAGTGGCCGGAGACAGCCATGAGAGTGGACTCGGCTGAGGCTAGGAGCTTGATTGGTTGGAACCTGACGGCGAAAGCTGCTGCGATTCCCGGGTTGGTGCCGTGTTCCTACGTCCGGGATTACTTTGCTGGGAAGAACCCGACGATGGTGGTGATCGATGGGAGGGAGACGGCTCCTCCTCCTTGCAGTGCGGAGCAGAGAGCTCGTTTAGAGAGCTCGTTTGTGGCTCTAGTGGTTCTTGTCTTCGATCTACCTCGGAGACAAGGGAGAGAGGCTGTCGACGAAGCTTCTTCCCTTCCTTTCTGATCTGAGTGGCCTAGGTCGTTGGGACTGGGTCACTGCTGGCTTTGTGGTCCTCATTCACTATATGAGGGCCATGGTTCGTCCGGAGCTGATGGAGAAGGGGACTTCTCCTGCCACTGTTGGTCCTGGACTACTGCTGGAGGTATGAACCTTCATTTCGTATCATGAAAGATCATTTCCTTTCCTTATCGAATCACGAAAGATCGTTATTGATTATCTTGTTTTGCAGGCGTGGGTGTTACTCCTACTTTACGAGCCTCGCGCCTAAGAGGACGGAGCCGGGGGAGAGAGCCTATCCCGTCATGAGGGACTGGGTGATGTGTCGCACGAAGAGCCAGCGTTCCTTTCACGACGTCTGTCGACGGGACATGAACGCTCTGCAGTTGGATGGCGTGAGTATCTTCGACTCACCTTTCTTTGTTTGCTTTCTCGTTGCTTTCTTTTAGAACTGATCATAAAAATGACCTCTTGTTTGCTTATCTTAGTGGGTGCCCAGGCCTTGGGCGGACTACACTAGCGTTCCTCCTTTTGTGGCTGAGGTCCTTCGACCTAGGAGCTCGAGCCGGTAGCTTCTGAGGACGTCGATGGGTCCCGTGTGGTACTTGGGCGAGCGTTTGACTCGCCAGTGCTCTCGAGATGTCTTCACGGTCCCCATCGATCCTCCTCGGACGATGTTCAGGGAGCCTTCCGATGCTGAGAGGGAGGCTGACTTGGCAGACGTTGGTGGTGATGCCCTCCTTCTTCCTGGCGAGGACTACTCGGCGTTCCTCTACCGTAGGTTGGCGTTCTGGCCAGTCATGGTAAGTACTTCAATTTTCTTTCGATTGTCTTGAAAACATGATGAATGATCATCGATTAATGGAAACCTTTTGAATTTTGCAGGAGGTTGAGGTGGCAGGCATCGAGCCCCCAACGTACCCCGAGACACTCGAGTACACTGATGCGACGAGGATGACGATGATCTCCGAGCTTCGCGACTTTGGCGTGGCGGTGACAGATGCTGGCCTGGACGAGTGGCAGCATCTGATTCGGAGGGTACATTCCCCAACTTGTTTAGCTTTTGTATAAGAACACATTTGTTTAACTTTGTCCAATCAGTGAGAATCCTTGTTTATTGAAATGCAGGTAGCACCATCCCGGTTCGTGGCTTTGTGGAGGGTAGTGTAGATACCCATTATCTGCACCTTCCGAAAACCACCCGATGATGATCGGACTATAACGTGTTTTTGATATGTGTGCATGGATTGGCTATACATGAGACGCTTTAATGCACTACTCGGATATGAAAAATGATTTCAAAAGTTTTCTAACTTCATTTACATTAAAATGACCCTAATTAGAGTCAAAACCGTCTTCGGACCCAAAACCGAGTCAGAAATCCGCAACTCGAGTCAACCTGAGTCAACCCAAATCTCGAATGTCGAAAATAATGCCATGAATGTCTTCATCATGTCATTTTCATTAAAATTACCCTATTTAGAGTCTAAACTGACACCGAGCCAAAAACCGACTCGAAATTCAAATCCTGACTTACACGGGTCAAACCCGAGTCAAAGACACAAAATACCTACCCCAAATATCACCCAAGAGGAAGCTTACACGGCTAAGCAACCAACAAAGACCAAAAATCACAACCAACAAAACATTGGTTACAACAAATGCAAAATCCAAATTTGCGAAAGAGATAGTACACCCCATTACATCACGAGGTAGCTCGCGCCTCTTTGGGGTGTCTCCTTAGCCTCCAAGAAAAATCGACCGACCTACCATCCCACATTTCTCTATAAATACCCACCATCACACAACATAATCTTCACGGGAGAGTCCGCCTCCTCCTCCTCCCTTAAACTTCTAGACCCGACTTCCTAAGTCACAAAATCGACACATGTTTACGACCTACCGATCGTAAACACAAGGCTTACACATTTTGTTTGGTACCCTCGCCGTGCATTCGACCGACCCATTTGACCAACTCAATTCATCAATCAACATGTTTTAATTAACATATTTTCAACATATTTTCAAAACAAAATCCTTTTTTAAGGCACTCTTTTAAACTTCTTTGATCGCGTTTAGTCACAACGAGAAAACCCGTCTCTAAAGTCGTCTACTTCGCAAACATCAATACACGTAAGTTTGAGGGTTTAAACAACTCACTTATTTCGTGTGTGTTTGGCCTAGTTTGTAAAAGTGTTTTTGGACTCAAAAACACTTTTTGGCCAAACACATCGTTTTCTAAAAGTTAAACAAAAATTCTCAAAAGCTAAAAATCCATATTTTTGCCCATAGAAATAGAAGCAGCTATTTGTTGTTTCTGTTTTTGAAAAACACTTTTGAAAAATTAAGCTTGAAAATCAAAAACTCATTTTTGAGAATCGAGGCCAAACATGCTCTTCATGTCTCTACTGTTTTTATGAGTTGATGAACATGAACAATGCATAACAGGATTCAAATATAGGTTAGACGAGCCAAAACCGAGTTTTGGCCCGAGACAGAAGCCCTTTGCTATGCAAAGAGGCTCGCGCCTCTTGTGGGTTCTCGGGTCAGACTCAAACGTGTTTGTTCTCGTCTTTCCTCTTTATTTCATTTCTTATTTGCAATCGGTTTTTACCATTTCAAATGTTTCAAATCATTTTTATGACAAACCTTTTAGCCATAAATTAAAATCATCCTTGGTTCTTTATACCATGACGGTTTATTCCGTGACCCGATGATATTAATGGGTTAATTACATATTAAAGGGTATTTTAACCCCCTCTTATTTTATTTACCATTTTTCTCATCTATTTACATTTGCAAACATATTAGTCATAATTCATCATCATCCTTGGTTCTTTATACCATGTCGGTTTAATCCGAGTACGATGACAAACTTGACTAATTACAAATAATTGAACTTAACATAATTAGTTCAAATCAAACATTTTACATTTTTATATGTAAACTATACTTTTCAAACGTGCAAATACGACAACGAATATTACTAACATAATAGTAATTATTCCAAGTCATGCAAATCATGCCTGCAAACATTCATCACAAATACGGTTTTAAATAGCCTTTTCAACAACGTTTTAAACAACCTTTTCACAACCAAGAGATGCCTCTTGGTTCGGCTCATGGCTCGCGCCCCAAGGCCTCCTGTTTTCATATTTTAAAACCCGGGCAGAGCCCTTTCCCTCGCCAATAGGCTCGCGCCCCAATGGGGCTTCCTGGCACTGTTCTGTCTCGTTTTAGCACTTGTTTAGGACGGTCTCAGCTACGGTTAACCTGTATACATAATAGATAAGATTGACAAGTTTACGTGTTTTTACACTTTGTCATTTGACACCCTTTTTCAAACAATGGAATCGTGTTAAGCATCGTAATCCGAATTTGGTAAATGGTTGTTTAATTTCCGTCTCACATGCAAATCAATCTAAGTCCAACTTTGACACCAATTTCTTGGTACATGCATAAACCACCGACTTAGGAAATATTCACATGTTAGGTTAAGACCTTTGGATGTGCATTCATGCATTTAAACCGTTTTATCAATTCTTACACTTAAACAACCATGATCGATCATTAGAGGTCGCTAACGCGGGCGGTATTGGGTGTCTGATTAAAGGGCTACCCAATACGTACCCTCACCCCTTACTCAGAACCTTTGGATAGTGGATGGCCTTATCCCGGGCGCACGAGAGTCATTTTAGGCATATAATGCTAAAAGGGGGACGAGTCCTTATCTTTAGTACCTATGTCAAGCACCGCTTTTTGCCTTGATTGACCTAGGTATAAAGTGGATTCGAACGGGTTCCAAGCATCCCACAAATGTTTGGTTGCGACTCCGACCATCTCTGCATCGCTTCGAGACCTTTACCGAGACGAAACCGACCTATATAAAGAGATCCGGTCGAAAGCATTTTTACGTCGCCGAGCGTGGCTTTCTAGACCACTGCATGTCCACAGATTGGCTTGGCGTGCAGGTGGCCCGTGACTACGGACCGATAGGCGGCATCGCGCCCGCAGACCGGCCTATGGCCCATGTCCACAGGTAGCCAACCGGCTACGGGCTACTGCCATCGAGGCACTTGCTGGCGGTCGAGGACGTCAGGTATGAACCTTCCGTTTACTTCATTTTTTGAATTTTCTAACTTTCTTTATGTTTGAAACGATTGACATGAGCCAATTGTTTTCATTTGTAGAGGGAGCGCGACTTGGAGCGAGAGCTAGCGTAGTCCCGGGAGGAGACGGCTCGCCTGCTGAGGGAGCTAGAGGTCCGCGACGCCGAGATCGCTGCTCTCGAGGCGAGAGTTACCGAGTTGGGCGGCGACCAGCAATAGTTCGTTTGGTTTTGTTTTTTTTGTTGTTGGTCGTACTGCATACATTTTGTACATTTTTAGGACCTTCATTTTGGACTTTTGGACTTCGTTTCGGGCACGAGCCCCCAGTTTGGTGTACATATTTCTTTTGGTTGTATATATGATGGCCTGAGTGCCTTTTCTACCGGGTTGCTTTGTTTGTACCTGCAGGTTAGCTTTGAACAGGTTTGGTAGATGACGGTTTATGCCGTCATGCTGCCGAAATTTACACAGAAATTGTACATAAAACACATATTTGTACACATGGCCTAAATTAGCGCAAGACAGCGACTCGAGAAACTGCAAAAAATTTACCGAAAATGACCGGACGGTAGAGAGGGTTATCCCCTAAGAAAATGAAAATAGAAACATATAAGTTTGAAATGTAATATGAAATGAGAGTGAAATAATTCCCCAAAAAAGAAAAATTAAAAGAAATGGTTAATTTTGAAAATAAATAATTAAACTGGTGAAATGATTCCCAAAAAAAAAATGAAAAAAGAAATGGATAAGTTTGAAAATGAATAATTAAATTGGTGAAATGATTCCCTAAAAAAGAAAATGAAAAAAGAAATGGATAAGTTTGCTGAATTGACGAAGAAATGCCGATCTCGCCTTGAAATGCGTGCCCGTGGGATTAGGAAACTCGAAACATGGTAATTTGACGGAATTACCAAAAATAATAACCCATATGAATAGGAAATTATGCTTAAAGGATTTAGGAAAGATCCGACGCGGAAAATCACAGAACTACAGCTGAGGAAGAGGCACAGCATGAGCTGCGTCCCTTTGAAGAGGCGCAGCAGGTGCTGCGCCCTTTCCCCAGTTTGTCCGTCCTGACAGATTTTAGGAAACAACCTTTAGTGTAAATATAGACGTCGATGGAGGTTTTATTCACATAATTCTTCCGTCTTTCTTCCGGCGATTACATAAAAACTCTTCTAATTAATCATATATCATGAATACTTTAGAAATATCTCTTAAAGAATGGACAAACGAATTCTCAAACATGGAGAAACATGATATGGGTGCCTACAATTTTGGATCGATTTTGAGCTTGAAGCTAATCAAAGTGGTCAAACCGTTCTTGGATGCTTGTCTTGAGTATTGGGACCCGAATTTCCACGTATTTGCCTTTCCTGGAGGCGATATATGTCCGTTTCCTGAAGAAATAGCTGCAATCCGCGGTTGGGACCCCGAACATATGCCTGCTATACCCTCTACTTCTCAAGGGATAAGAACAAATTTAGGGATTTGCTTGGATTGACAAGAGCCGAGGTTGACCGTCTTGTGACCTCAAAAGGAGTCCGAATGCTTGATTTTATCGATCAATTCATAAATAGGGCATTCGGGTTTGCCTATTGCATGGTTATGTCCTTCAAGGGCATGTTGATGAGGATTTGAGAGGTGATCCTCGCTATTTGAGCCTAGTTGAGCAAATGGAGTTGCACAGGAGCCCAGCTTGCCTATGTTTAGGAGATATCCTATTGGGGTTGGACAATAGGAAAGCCAACCGCGACCTTCCTTATTTAGGAAGTCCCATCATCTTGCAGGTAAAAGAACGCAATTTTCTTTTTTTCCTTTTTTCTGCTTTTTTTTTCTTTTTTTTTTTCGTTCTTTTTTTTTGTGTTGGATACTAATACCTGCTCTTGGTAGGTCTGGCTCATGGAGCGCTTGCGGCTGATCGAGCCCCCAGTTAATATTCCTGCTTATCATGCTCGCTCAATTGCAATGAGGACTAGGCTTTACATGGTGGACTTTACTCGAGTTTGCAAATACTGGGATAACAAGTTGAAGAACGAGGATGGTCCCCTGATTAGATGGATTGTACCCTGGTGGCACCTCAAGTCTGTTACTGGAGTGTTGTCTTTAGATCCTTCCCGATCGGTGCGTATTCCTGGCTTGGAGTTCATGATATGCATCTTCCCAGAGAGGCTGATGAGGCAGGTTGGATTGAAGCAGACGATTCCTAAGCTTGATACTGTTCCTCAGACTGCCATGGCGCTTACTATTGAGAGCCGAAGAGAGTGGGCCATCAAATGGGCTCAGAGAAATATGTGGTTCCTAAACTCTTCTGCTAGTGCGCTCTGGGTATCATATTCCTACTTGCAGTGGAGGAACGCTACTACTCCTGAGGAGCGCGAGAGGCTGGGGAAGCGCGAGCCTGTTGACTACAAGGTTTGTGATGTAGAGAAGGAGAAAGAGAAGCACTTAACCGAGGGAGAGGAAGAATCCGGATTTCGAGTTGTTTATCCGTCGAAGAAACCGAAGACCTCTCCTGCCGTGGAAAAGGTGGTTGATAAGAATGGCAAGGCTAGACCGCGAGAGAGACCATTGGTGATTAGGTCTGAGATAGCGCAGGAGCGCCCGACTCGTGGTCGAGACAAGAAATATGACAAGAATGATAAAGGCAAAGGGAAAATGGAAGAATAGCCTAAGTCTTAGTATTATTTATTATTATTATTATTTGTAATAAACGGTGGGGTTTTTAGAATCCTAACCTATTTATTTTAGCATTGTTTTATTATGTGGCATATTACTATAATATTGGGAAGAAATGAATAAAAAGGTTAATTGGTTATGAAACCATTGTGATTTACTATTATTATTCTTGTGGAATTCCAAATGCATATGCAAATGTCCTTCTATTTACATTTAAAAATAATGAGTTGTATCCTGTGAAGGATTGCCTACGTATTCATTTTAAAAATGAAATCAAACCCTTGCGCGTAGTTCAAGTAAATGTAAAAGAATAATTGTTCTGAGCAAGAGCTCGTAATGAACTAGAAAATAAGCATGAGCTTTTACTTACTCCTAAAGCACAATTCAGTTTATTTGATGATATGAGGATGACGATTTGTCAAAATGCAAGAGCAAGGTGACATAAGCTTTATTTCAGCTGGCCAGGGGCCGTTTTTATTTTGTGCCACAGGAGTGACACGTGAAGTTACGCGAGGCGCGTTTTTGTTTCTAATCTAGGCATAGTAACGTTTCAGTTGGTCGAGATTTGTTGGGTTGGCAAATTCATTCCCATCTAGGTCTGTGATTCTAACCGCATCCCCCAGGAGTATGGACTTGACCAGGAATGGTTTGAGAACTAAGTCTCCTTCTTTGATGTTTCTTAGCTTAACCCTTTTGTTGAAGGCTCGTTTGATACGTGTCTAATATGTTTGCACATTATGTAATGCGTGCAACCTTCGTTCTGTTGGAATATGCGTCCTCCGACAATAATGCGATCACGACTGTTGATCATGATGATCACATGTTTAAATCTCATTATAAAGAATACAATTGGGAAGTAATTTTCTTCACAAAATGGTCAACATATATCGGTAATGATTGGTTGACTAGAGTTTGACATTACTGTCGTGCGACGGTGGTGATCAGTTGACCCCCTAGGTCATACCTATAGGGCAACACTCTTAATTGATCATTTAATTAATCGTATAACGTTACGAGTTAATTAAATTACTTGAAAATTGACGGACGATTTTGGAAGTAAAATTTACGTATCACATTGAAATTTGATTAAATGAGATACGGTCTGAGTAATTGAATTGTATCATTACTCAGATGAAATTATTGTTTAAGGAAATAATTAAATTTGAATGAATTATTATAAATACAAATTGTTGTGATTTATAATTGGTAAAATATTTTGGTACAAGTAATTATGAATTACTAAGTCGATTTTTGTATATGACGTATTTTTATTAATACGTTGATTTTTAATATGTTAAAAATACATAACAAATTTATGGAACATATGACATGTGACATATTGACAAATTGACAAAAATAATATGGAATCCATATTATCCAATGTGCCGAAAATTGGAGGAGTATTAAGCTAATATTATGTTGATTGTATTAGTGAAAGGCATGATGATTACTTGCTTTAGTAGCCATGCAACCCTAGTTTACCTTGTGAAGATAAACAAGTGCATGCATTGGCTCCCTTAATGCCCCCCTACCACCCGGTTTTTGAGAGAGGAAAAACCATTTGGTTTTTCCTCTTATTTTATCTAATATACACAAAATGTTTTGTGTGATTAATTCATTCTTCATTATTCTAATTCTTTGAGTTTTAGAGAGATAAAAAGGTCCCATTCTTCCTCCTCCCAAAACCGAAAATATTAAGTGTTCCATAATATTTTTTTGTCAATTTTCTACAAGATTAATATTGTACTAGTAACTATAATATTAATTTTAATTAAGAGTAAGCTTTGGGTATAAATCCTTAGGAGAGATCCTACACTTGGGTCTTAGTTCATCCAAAAGGGAAAGCTCAAGAACAAGAGAGAAAGGTGATCTCTCTTGTGCCCATTAAACCGAAAATCACAATGTAAGAACAATGTTTCTTCCTTATTTTGTTTTAATGTTTGCATGCATAAGATCAATCATTAATTTTATGACAAATTAAATTAAAACATATATGAATATGTAAGTATATAGATCTACTTTTCTTTCAATCGGTATCAGAGCCATGGTTGTTTGCATGCAAATCGGTTAAAAGTTTTTCCGAGTTATAAAGATTAACATATAAAACTTGTAAAATTTGTGTTATTATGATATATCACGAAATTAATTCATGCATGTTAAAATTTATGGTCCTAAAATGTTTTAGGATATTTTGATTAAATTTACGGATTTTTATTGTTCATATTATACAATAATGGCATTTAAATATGATTTTATGAGTAAAAATGTCATTTTCGGTCTAAAATTTGCTATCCCTCGAATTTTCTAGTGATTTTTGGATATGTTGTCACATATATTATTTTGAGATAACCTGTAAAGTTTCATAATTTTTGGACTTGTTATGCTCGAAAAATGGATTTTTCATTATTAAATTCGGATTTAGGTGAAAAATAGGTTAATATGAGATAAATTTCGAATCTGGTCATAGAAATTTAGTATGTTGTCACATGCAATTTTACAAGATGTGTGTAAAATAATGGGCTATAATGAAGTCTTTTTGCATGATTTATGGATTTTTGAAGAAAAATAGCATAAATAGTGACATTATTAGTGAAAAATTAATAAAACATAATCTATGACTAAAGAAAAACGTTATATGTTGCATTTTATTATCTTTTTCAGATCTAAAATTAAAAAGTTAATGAATATAATTTTTCCCATTTTTTTTTATGATTATTTTGTTAAAAACCGATAAACCGCAACATTGTTTTTCCGGAAAAATTTCGAAATTTTAACCTAAGTTTTTGAACATTATGAGTGTCATGATATTTTTCCAGAATGTTCATGAGTTTAAATTTTGAATTTTGAATTTATTTGAAATTTTGTGATTTATTTGAAGTTTATAACTTATTTTTGTAATTTTTTAGTCCATTAATGAACAATTTTATAAATATGAGTTAATTATGGTCAAATTATTAGTGAAGACTAAATTTTGAGTCCTAAGAGGTTAGGGTAATTAACTTATGCATAAATATGAATTTATGAAATTTTTGTGATTATAAAATGTTGAAATCACGCAAATCCGTAAAAACCGAGTAATATACGATATTGGCTAATTAAAGGCGATTTAGCATAAAATTGGGCATGTTCATACATATTATAATGCTGCATTTTCCTTTATGATTGTCATAATTTTATTTATGTAATTTTTGAATTATGTAATTTTACTTAGTATGGCCTTAGTTTTAATTGGTATTTCCCGAAATGTATGGGAATATCGATTCGGTTGTAATTTTTTGTGATCTCGTATCACCGTTTTGTAATTTAATAGATTTATTTTATTTTAGTTACAAATGTATAATAGGAAATTATGTAATTTATTATGTAATTTATTATGTAATTTTATTCATTCCGGAGTTCCCAAAGACGGATTTCTTCAAGAATGGCGATACATAAAGACGGTGTTACCTCGAGATGCGTGTCACAACCGAAGTTCAAGGGACCAATGGAGTTGGTTTCCGAATATGTAATAGTTAAATAGTATTTCTATTTTAGGAAAGGCCATACTAGGATTTATTTATTTTTTATGCTTGCATTTTATTTTATGTCGCATGCATCGCTAAATCGCCATAACTAAAACATGCATCTTCTTTCATCGACTTAATCGACCGTGTCAATTAAAATTATCGTAGTTCACCGCTTTAGTTCACTTAAAACGTGATAGATAATGAATTGACATGACCTCTCGCTAAAACAATCAATTGAGACATAGCCTTACCAAATAGTAGAAACCATGAAAACCTATTTCGCGAGGGAGTGCACTCGGCTACCCCCGGGGTACAAACCTTGTTACGTAGAGGAAGTGGGTGATAAATGTCTATCCACCGAATTCATGTTGATAAGGGTTTCATCGGCTACCCCGTGCCTAAGGTAATGTGGGTTTGGGTAATGGATACATTTATTCGAAATTTGGTTTGAACTCAACAAAAGTTATTGATAAGGGTTTCATCGGCTACCCCGTGCCCTTGTTGATGTGTTTTGGGCTATAGATAAACATTAGAGTAATTTTATCGACCAAGAGTTCTAAAAGTAGAATCGATTAAAAGGTTAATCCACCGAGTTATATTGATAAAGGTTTCATCGGCTACCCCGTGCCTAAGTTGATATGAATTTGGGTCTTGGAATCATTTATCTAGTTGGGTAGAGGTCACTAGAAAAATGCATAAAACTTGTTTAAATCATAAATTTTTACGAGTATTATTATTAAAACGACATTTGTTTTACTCCTTCTATTTTGTTTTGTAGACCACTTCTTTTTCTCATAACAAATGGCAACACCAACCCCTAACGCCACGCCTCTCGCTAGTTCATCATGGCTCCGATCCTTCATGGATCGATGTAAACTTGAAAAGAATGGGTCAAATTTCTCCGATTGGGATGCCCAACTCAAATTAGCCGCCCAAGGTGACGACAAGCTTCGTTACCTTACCGAGGCCTCTCCACCCGAACCTACTACTAGGTCGACCGCCGCCACTAGGGAAGCATATGAGGCTTACCAAAAGGAGTCCGCCGCAATGAAAAATGTCTTGATATTTGCGATGGAGGCGGATCTCCAAAGGAGAGCCTTTAAAATGGGCAATGCTAATGAGATTTACTCCAAGCTTGTGACAATGTTTTCACAAACTCCGCGGATCGTCCAATATGAGGCGGCCGCGGCATTCTTTGATCTTGACTTCAAAGAGGACCAAAAGGTTAGCCCTCATGTGCTCAAACTCATGGAGCTTGTCGAGACCTTGAAGATTCAAAAGGTTGAAATCCCCAAAGAACTCATTGTAGATAGGATTCTACACTCCTTGTCCAAAGTGAAAGCGTATGTTCAATTCCGGGTGAATTTTAACATGCAAGACAAGGATGTGTCTCTTAAAGAATTGCACAAGTTACTTGTGCAAGCCGAAAGGGACATGGGGTTAAATGTGAACCCACCCAAGGATGTGCTTAACATAAGCCCTAAGAGTAAGGGGAAGTTCAAGAAGAATGGGAGGAAGGGCAAGAAGCAAGCTCCCACATTCACCAAAGCTAAGACTTGTGAAGCTAGCACTTCAAAAATCAAGAAGGGCCCTCTTGATAAATGCCATTATTGTAATGGTATGGGACATTGGAAAAGAAATTGTTCCAAATACCTTGGTGATATTAAGGCTGGAAAGATCACTCCAGTAGGTAAATGACTATCCTTCTTTTATGTTTCTAATTCAACTATGGTATTATGATGCAAAGTTGTGATAATGTATCTCCCTTTTTATTGTAAATAGGGCCTCCACCAAGCAAATACAAGGGAAAGGAAAAGCAAGCATGAGAAACCATCAAGAAGCTAGGGATAGCTTTCATGGAGCTTTGCTTTTCATTGTCTTATTTTAAATTATGTTTTGGATTTTAGAACCTTAAGTTTCCGTGTTCGACATGGAAAGGTATTTTGGATAATGGGATGTATTTTGGATAATGGTGACTTGGTTTGCAACCCAAGACACCCGTTTTATCATTTTATCCTTTTGTTCTAAAATTCATGTTTAAATGCTTGTTCTTAGAAACATATAACTTAAAGTGATCTAATAGACAAATATAATGACGGGTTTCATTATATGTCCACATGCTTAAGGCTTGTGTATGATCATTTACAAAGTAACCTTGAGTCTACGAAGTCTCTTAAAGGTATGTCAATCACCAAGTTGTAGATACCTCATTTCTGCACCTCCCGCAAACCACCCGGTGATGATTGGGCCGCATGTTTGGTACGCGGAACGATTTGTGACAATTCGTAAGATTATCGTCAAGTGATTGCTCAAATATTAATGTCTACCTCTTAGTTGTCATCTACGTGCCGATACGGTCGTTTTGACAGTAATTAGAGTACATTCGGAGTCCGGGCCTAAAACCGTCTCCATTTTCTGATAACCATTAAATCCCGAGTCAGAATGTTCTGGAATGTTCTGGATATTTCTATTCCATATTTCATAAATTTTATCTTTTAGTAAACAATTTCCCGTAATATTCACATAAGATATTAAGGAAAACCGAATTATTTTCGTCCTACCATAACTCAAACACGAAAATCTTTCTTCCGCAGGAGGAAACCCCTTGGGAACAGACGCAACAGGTGCTGCGCCTCTTCCAAGAGACGCAGTGGCTGCTGCGCCTCTTCCCAGGCCCTTTTCTGCATATTTCTCGTATCTTTTTCATATCTTTCCGAGATTCACTTCCAAAGAGTCTCCGAAACCCTAATTCCTCCACGTGATTAGTATAAATAGGAGCCTTCGCTCCTCATATTTCTCACGCGAGTGTCCGCCCTTCTCTTCTCCCTTTGCATTCTAGACTTTGTTCTTACTTTTTGGCGTCTACGTGCTTGAACTTTCGACCACGTAAGCTCGGATCCTTCTGAGTACCAGCCTCCCCGTTTGCATGACCGACCAATTTGACCAACTACACATCAATCAATTTAATTAACTTATCGTTTTCCTCTTACGAGGGCACTTTCTTTGCATTCGCGTCGAGCATCACTAATCGATATCTTAGTCCTTCTCGTTTCGTCAACATGTAAGTCTGAGGGTGTAAAACTCTCTTTTATTTATTGTATTTGTTTATTGTAATCATCAATGTAAGATTTATGTCGAAAATATCATTAAAACCGATTTCTAAAACCATGCTTTAAAACCTCCTTTTACGGATTTCCAGTAGATAACCGTCGAGAAAGGACGCAGCAACTGCTGCGCCTCTTCGAAGGAGCGCAGTTCCTGCTGCGCCTCTTCGTGAGGCTGCCGCAGTTCCTGCTTCCTTTCTTCTTCGTTCGTCCTCTGTTATTCGTCCCAAAATTCTTTTATTCGTTTGTTTGTTAATTCTTCGTCATGATAGCATTAATTCATATGTATATTATTATTTCATCATCTTTAACATGTTTTAATCATCGCAAATTCGACTTAAATCCCAAATAATCCAATATTTGCGGGTTTTCGTCACTAAATTCAATTCCGAGTTATAGAGATTCCATTCATCGATATTGAGTTTCTGGAATTCGTCTTTGATATAGTTTTCATCTGTTATTTGTCATATTCATCGCATATTCGCCATTAATCCATCGTATCTAACTTAATTAATTGATTTAATTTGTTTGGTGTAATACCCCGTACTTTATATCGCTAATTGAGTCGAGTTAATTGTTTAGTCGTGTTGATATCGTAAGATCGAGTCGTAAACTTGTTGAGTCGGGTTTATCTGAACGAGGTCACGTTAGCTTACCCAATCACGTTACCCATGACCCATTTACCAGACCCATTTACCATTTAACCTAATTCTAACCTAAGTTTACCCTAACTCTAGGAAACCCTACTCCCTCACCCGCCACCCTCATTTCAGCAACACCAATCCCAATCTTCACGCAATTCGAGAGAGAGAGAGAGAGAGAGAGAGGGCGTGGGCATTAACGGCGCAACAGGGAGGAGATAGGGACGTTTGTCGACGCTCATAGGCGACTCTGGTGGCGGTAGTGGTGGCAGAAAAAGGTAAGAACACAACCCTTCTTCTCGGTTTTCGCATTCTGTCAGTTTTGTTGGTTGTTTCGTGTCTTAGAGAGGTGAGGCTGGTGGTTGTTGATGGGGTAAGAGAACTGGGTGGAATGGGTCGAGTGTGGTGGTGGTTGTTAGGGAGGTTTTAGGTGGTGATAGTGGCTGTGTAAGGCGGCAACGACAAGGGGGGTAACAAACGGGTTTATATATGGTTTTCAGGCGGGTTTAGATGGTTAGGATTGGGGTGGCGCCACCGTGGACTCGGGGGAGGTCGAATCGGCGGCGCTATGTCGTCTGGGTTCGTGGGCTGACGGCGAGCAGGTCTGGGGTGGTTTGGCAGGGGATAGTTGTCGGCTGCGGTGGTTGTGAGTCATGGACAGGGGGCGTTTGGTGAGGCTTGGCGGTGAACCAGGCCAAATGGCAGCCCTGGTTCAACTCGCCGGCGGCAGTCGACCAGGCTGGTGGTGGTCGTAGGTGGCTGGGTCAGAGTGGGGGTTTGGTCTGGTGGCTGACACGGCCTAGTGGTGGCGCGTGGGAGTGTGGGAGCGAGTGTGAAGGGGCGGTGGTTGATGATGGGTTATTCGAATTGTTTTGAAACGGGTTTTTCATAGTTAATCGTTATTTTTCGTAATGGGTCGTATTCTTAATTAATTAATTTAATTCCCGAGTCTTTTAAAATAATTCAAGTCGGGTTTTGAGTCGGGTTGTTAAAAGAGAAAAGTTACTATATCGGGAAAGTTTCCATTTTAAGAAATTCTATTTTTGTAACTTTCTATTTTGGGAAGTTGGGTCAAATACTAATCGGGTTATTTTAGTTATCAGTTGGGCATAAGTTTGGTGTCGGGATTGTATTTCGGGAAAGCTTCTATTTTGGGAGGTTTCTATATTTAGTAGTTAGTAATTATAAATATTATAATTGTTTTAGGTGACGGATTCGTGAAGGATCGATAATCAAACTCGTTGCTTTATGTTCTGGACTGCTTGAACTGCTTAATTGGATTTGCTGGCACTTTGAGGTAGGGAAATACACTTGACCTATTATCGTTGTTGTTGAATTGTGTTGACTTGATTCATGGTTGTTGATTTACGTTATGATTCATATACGGGAAGGTGTTTGACTGAATTGATCGTATTGAGTATGATATCACAACATCGGGTAACCGGCATGATTTTATGATTTATCAGTTCAGTGATTTATATATATTGTGTTGCATTAATTTCTTTTGAGCATTCATATGCATTGGAGATGGAGGATGTTGTGGTGGTGTGGTGTGGTGATGACGATGTTGTGATAAGGCCCAGGCGGGTTCTGCAGGACTTGCCCTGGTGTCCTCAACGGAGCGGCGCGATCGGCTACGGTCGATATATATAGTCTACCGGGGATCGGTATGGCTGGGTTGTCCGGGGTATGAGATATGAGATATGAGTTGAGATGGAGATGGTGGTGACGGAGGAGCATGCATATCATATTTTGTTGTTTTTATTGTTTTCCCTACTCAACCTCGTGGTTGACCCTGTGTATTCGTGAACACCTGTGATGACCCAAATATTGGCGAGCAGACTTGACAGGTTAAGAGATAGAATGGGAGCTGGATGGGCGTGAGGCAGTGGATCAGACGACTTAGTAGCTAGATCACCATCTAGAAGACTTTCACTTTTATTTATGATCAGTTCTTTGTAATTTGACATAACAGAGGTTTTGTAATAATTAAGTTAAAGTATTATTCAATTTTGCCTTGGAGTTTAATTTGTTATTCACTACCTCGGGAAACCGAGATGGTAACAGTCCAGTTTATTAGGGAATGTCTTGCTAAAGGCTCCTTCATAAACCGGGGTGTTACAAAGTGGTATCAGAGCGAACGATCCTCAGGCCTAAACCGATGAACCCAATGAACATAAGATGTGTCTAAATAAAATGAACCCCTGGGAATAAACTGTTAGGAGCTCACAGTGCGGTTAAGAAGGCGCCCTTAATGCGTGCTCTTTTGCCCTCTCAGTTTTGAACCAGGTAACCCGAGAGAAATTGAGTGAATGGGGTAGTTAGAAGGAAAACCTTGGATATAATCGAGTGGATGTACACCTTGAGACCCATATATTCTAACCATGCTACAGGACAACATTACGGTAAGTATTTGTATGAATGATGACGTGATCGTATGATGTTGTGGAGATGAGAAATAAATTTTCATGTTCAGACTGATAATCAATGAAGTGTTGGTTTGTGATAATCGTGAGCGTGAAAATAATTACGAATTGATGATATTTACCTAGGTGGATGTTGAATGATGTGCTGATAGTACTATTATGTCTAGTGATATGCGGTTATGTGATCCCAAAGCCATGCTAGTATACTATTGAATTGCATGTTATTGGTCATAGCAATCGTAATTTAGATGTAAAGAGTAGATCGAGATGCGAAAGGATTCTGTGGGGTAGATGTTACGAAATACACAGTGTGAGATTTAAGTTAGGATGAGTTGGTATCGATAGTATGGTTGTAAGAGTTTGGGACATAGAAAATGAACGACTTAGTGCTGAAACTTGTTTGTTTGATTGTACTCTTTAATTGACCTTACTGCCATTTCTTTTCTGTTTATTGCCTATGGATGAAAATTTTATGAGAGATAGCCTTGGGAGTTAGTATTCATTCGGCGTTGGTTTCATGCTTATATGATATACGGATTAGGAGTAATAAATATTTTAGTGGGCTGTAGTCAGGAAGTTCCTGTGCAGTGATGTTTTGACCAACGATTTTGTAAAAATCCTCATTTAAAATGTATTAATAATTTTTGCATAATTCCAACTCCATCGATCAGAAGATTCGCATATGTTTCCAAATTGATAAGCCGCGAAAATTTTTGATGTCTCTATATTAAATGGTAAGTTTTGCAAACTGACCCAAATTTCGGACCAATTGCTGTCACATGTTTGTTTGGACCAGCTGAGTTGTAAAATTCTTTAAAAATGGAATTCTTGTGCTTTAGACCTAATTCTTTTTCCCCTGTGTTTTTAACCCTCCGTGTTTTATAAAAATAATATGAACCAAGTTTAATCGAACGGTTATTTATTCATGATCTTTGAAAGTTACAACGTGAAACATGACTTGTAAAATGTGTGTTCTAGGTTGAGTTTCATACAGTTGTTTGATTAATTCATGAGCCTTAGTAATGTGAAATTATAATGTTTTATATGACGATAGTAGCACGCATGTTCAGTAGTTATGTATCTTAAAAAGTGATAAAATTAAAACTTAGTTGATAACATTGTTGACATGATAGCATGAGTAAAAAAAAAAAAAAAAAAAAAAATTGGATAGCTTAATTTGATTCTTAATCGGGGGTGAAATGTTTATATGAGTCCAATTGTTTGCATACTTTGTATACATTTGGCATGTTGTAATGTCTCTGGTGTGTGCATCATATTTGCATAGTGGTCGGATATATATAAATATAAAATTATATTGTCATATCTTGGTAAGTTGATGGCGTTAAAAGTTAATTGATTGTTCTAATATACTCGCATGAATATTTATAATAATTATGTTTAAATGTTTACACATGGATGGTAGTAATGATTATGTCTAAATGTTCACACATGTAGGATGTCCGCTGAGTTATAAGGTCCTTTATGTGAGTCTGTGTGCCTATAGATATACTTATTACTTTCACTGCATTAAATTATTTTAGTTGAACCTAAACTATGACATGATAATAAACAGTGTTGTTATTCCATATTGCATATGTTCGTTATTATTTTTGTCATAAAAATGCGAAAGTGATTCTTGCAATGGTATGGATGTGATATAAAGGGAACTGTTTGATATAACACGATATTTGGCATATCTATATTCTCGAGTCATTACTATCAATTATATGCTAATAGAGATTGTTCATGATAACTATGTTGGCAATTATAATGGGATAATCCTTTGATGATTCACATGTTATGCATTGGTTTAAATGATAGTCGTTATAGTTTCGTTTAATTAAGCCTACGAGTTGCCTAATTATTCAAACCGTACAAATCAGAGAAGTTGTTCAAGTTGTTAATCTTTTATCATAGCTAGTGTTCTACAAAGTATATGATGGCAAATGTATATGTCTAAGTTACTTATACGATATCTTTTGTTTTGCTGAAAATGAGTATACTAAGTTGCTAGACACAATTGGAAGATATGATTGCTAAAATGTGAAACATATGTGGGATATGAAAGTGATGTTGTTGTTGTCATAGATCCTATGTAGTTACTTTTATTGGGAAATATGTTTTCAGAATTGATATCGTGCAAACAATTTTTTTTAATTTAAAATATGAATTATGAGTATGTTGTTGATTGCTTAAATTCATCGACCCAATTCGGGACCTAAACCAGTGAGTGAGTAAATGGTTGTACGGACATGTCAATAAGATCCTGTGAGTGTGATGGATGGTAGTGGTAGATCTATTTTCTGTGATATGTTTGCAATGTGAGAAGTTCTTAAATTGTTTTGTTGATTTTGCTCTCGCTCGTTCATAGTCTATAATTGATCATCAAATTTGTTTAGTGGTAAAACCGTGTAAACCTTGGTTCCTTTCTTGTTGTTCTTTAGTTTGATGTTGTGTTTTTAAGTTAAGCATGAGCTAAGTAATAAATGCTACTTGTTGATAATCAATTAATACCATAATAAAACCCTGTCCGACTTTAATGTTAATGCACAATCTCTTATCATGTGTTCTTTCCTGTCACAAGTGGTTGATAATGATTTTGTTGCATATGTATATGGAAGTTGAAAAGAGGTTACGAGGACGTAACCATGTTTCTAGTCGAGTAGGATTGTAAAATCTTAATGTTTATATTGCACTTGTTTGTAGATTGTAGTTTTGATCAAGTTGATGATTCGTTGTGGGGTACCTATGCAAATGAGTTCTATACGTTTTGCTCCGCTACTTCTGTTAGTTGGTTGATGTGTAAAAGGAGAGTGTAGTTAAACTATTGATATTGATATTGAGATTGGCCACTAGTATTGAGTTGTGGGGCCTTTGTGCCGAGTTACGTTTACGGTCCAGTGTGACCGTGGTTATTGAGTTACTTGAGTTTGAGATCAGAATTTAGATGGAAGATGACGGTGTTCTCAGATGATTATTTAGTTGTGATACATGTGTGTTCTCAGGTAGTTATTAGTTGTAGTTAGTTGGGTTAAGTGAAGATGAGTTAAACTTCGGGACGAAATTTATTTTTAGGAGGGCAGAATGTAACATTTCGTGTCTGTTATGTTTAATTGATGTGTCAAAAGTGTGTGTTAACTGTGTTAGAAATGCGTGACGTCCGTATGTACGATATACAATACCCTTCTGAGGTTTGAGTACGGGATCGAACTTCGGGACGAAGTTCATTTTAAGGGGGGAAGACTGTAATACCCCATATTTTATATCGCTAATTGAGTCGAGTTAATTGTTTAGTCGTGTTGATATCGTAAGATCGAGTCGTAAACTTGTTGAGTCGGGTTTATCTGAACGAGGTAACGTTAGCTTACCCAATCACGTTACCCATGACCCATTTACCAGATCCATTTACCATTTAACCTAATTCTAACCTAAGTTTACCCTAACTCTAGGAAACCCTACTCCCTCACCCGCCACCCTCATTTCAGCAACACCAATCCCAATCTTCACGCAATTCGAGAGAGAGAGAGAGGGCGTGGGCATTAACGGCGCAGCAGGGAGGAGATAGGGACGTTTGTCGACGCTCATAGGCGACTCTGGTGGCGGTAGTGGTGGCAGAAAAAGGTAAGAACACAACCCTTCTTCTCGGTTTCGCATTCGTCGTTTGTTGGTTGTTTCGTGTCTTAGAGAGGTGAGGCTGGTGGTTGTTGATGGGGTAAGGGAACTGGGTGGAATGGGTCGAGTGTGGTGGTGGTTGTTAGGGAGGTTTTAGGTGGTGATAGTGGCTGTGTAAGGCGGCAACGACAAGGGGGGTAACAAACGGGTTTATATATGGTTTTCAAAGTGCGGGTTTAGATGGTTAGGATTGGGGTGGCGCCACCGTGGACTCGGGGGAGGTCGAATCGGCGGCGCTATGTCGTCTGGGTTCGTGGGCGACGGCGAGCAGTGTCTGGGGTGGTTTGGCAGGGGATAGTTGTCGGCTGCGGTGGTTGTGAGTCATGGACAAGGGGCGTTTGGTGAGGCTTGGCGGTGAACCAGGCCAAATGGCGAGCCCTGGTTCAACTCGCATGGGCGGCGATCGACCAGTGCCGTGGTGGTCGTCGGGTGGCGGGTCGACCGGGGTTTGGTCAGTGGGCGACACGGCCTAGTGGTGGCGCGTGGGAGTGTGGGAGCGAGTGTGAAGGGGCGGTGGTTGATGATGGGTTATTCGAATTGTTTTGAAACGGGTTTTTCATAGTTAATCGTTATTTTTCGTAATGGGTCGTATTCTTAATTAATTAATTTAATTCCCGAGTCTTTTAAAATAATTCAAGTCGGGTTTTGAGTCGGGTTGTTAAAAGAGAAAAGTTACTATATCGGGAAAGTTTCCATTTTAAGAAATTCTATTTTTGTAACTTTCTATTTTGGGAAGTTGGGTCAAATACTAATCGGGTTATTTTAGTTATCAGTTGGGCATAAGTTTGGTGTCGGGATTGTATTTCGGGAAAGCTTCTATTTTGGGAGGTTTCTATATTTAGTAGTTAGTAATTATAAATATTATAATTGTTTTAGGTGACGGATTCGTGAAGGATCGATAATCAAACTCGTTGCTTTATGTTCTGGACTGCTTGAACTGCTTAATTGGATTTGCTGGCACTTTGAGGTAGGGAAATACACTTGACCTATTATCGTTGTTGTTGAATTGTGTTGACTTGATTCATGGTTGTTGATTTACGTTATGATTCATATACGGGAAGGTGTTTGACTGAATTGATCGTATTGAGTATGATATCACAACATCGGGTAACCGGCATGATTTTATGATTTATCAGTTCAGTGATTTATATATATTGTGTTGCATTAATTTCTTTTGAGCATTCATATGCATTGGAGATGGAGGATGTTGTGGTGGTGTGGTGTGGTGATGACGATGTTGTGATAAGGCCCAGGGGGTTCTGCAGGACTTGCCCTGGTGTCCTCAGCTGCGAGCTGGCAGATCGGCTACGGTCGATATATATAGTCTACCGGGGATCGGTATGGCTGGGTTGTCCGGGGTATGAGATATGAGATATGAGTTGAGATGGAGATGGTGGTGACGGAGGAGCATGCATATCATATTTTGTTGTTTTTATTGTTTTCCCTACTCAACCTCGTGGTTGACCCTGTGTATTCGTGAACACCTGTGATGACCCAAATATTGGCGAGCAGACTTGACAGGTTAAGAGATAGAATGGGAGCTGGATGGGCGTGAGGCACTGGATCAGACGACTTAGTAGCTAGATCACCATCTAGAAGACTTTCACTTTTATTTATGATCAGTTCTTTGTAATTTGACATAACAGAGGTTTTGTAATAATTAAGTTAAAGTATTATTCAATTTTGCCTTTGAGTTTAATTTGTTATTCACTACCTCGGGAAACCGAGATGGTAACAGTCCAGTTTATTAGGCAATGTCTTGCTAAAGGCTCCTTCATAAACCGGGGTGTTACATTTGGCTTGTTAATATTTTTCACTCCTGTAATTAATCCATCCTATGTTAATTCGTTCAATTCCGTCTTATTCATGTTTTACTGTTTTCATGACCCATTCGCATGTAAATAACCCATTAATCACTTCCATCCGAGTAAATAATACCAATTGATCATTAAATCACCAATTAACATTAACGGCTTGCAATTACGGCTTCACAGCCAGAACTGAGCCAAGGAACAGACGCAGCGTCTGCTGCGCCTATTCCAAAGGACACAGCTCTGCTGCGCCTGTTCCTGGCTGAGTTCTGTCCCTGAACTCCGTTTATGCCTTTACCTAGTGTAATTAGTTTACATATTAACTAACTATTAACCGTAATATCGCGCTAATTCCTGTTCGTTAATTTATTTGATTCTTTCTTTTATTCTTTTATTCTTTTTCTCAAATTATCCGTTTTAAAGGTATTTTCGACATAAATCGCCTATTCCGTTGTAATTAATGTAATTTTCATTATTGTAATTTATTTATCATTATTTCTTGTATCATTTGTATGTTTTCACATATAATTGAGCATTAAATCCTATTTTGACCCAATTGCATGCTAAATTAATTGTTAACCGACTTAGTCTAATCTTCACATGTTAGGATTAAAACTTGGATGTTGCATTGCATGCATATAATCGACGATATATCAAGTACGAATAACTTCCCTAATCATTAGTAGAGGCCGCTATCGAGGCGGGCGGGATTAGGTGTTCGATCAAAAGAGCTTCCTAATACGTACCCTCACCCCTTACTCCAGATCTCCGTGAACACCCGTGTTCATTGGCATCCACGAGAGTCATTCTAGACATAGAATGCTAAGGGTAACGATTGCTTAGTGTTCATGTCTTTACTTTGTGTCTTGACATGACACGAGGTATTCGAACGGTTCCAATTTCCCATAAAAATTGGTGGCGACTCCATACAAAAATGCAAACGCTTGTTTCTCTTTTCCTCCCAAGCGCCCCCGTGGGCGGCCCGCTGTCCACGCTTTTGGCGACTCCGCTGGGATAATACACTTACGTGTAGCAAGGGTGAAACTTGAACAAGGTTAGGGAATAGTTTGTACAAGACAATTGTCGGTTTTCATAACTCGGTCTTCCTAGACCGTTTTATTCGGCCTTCCTAGGCCCAACCCAACCCATTCGACCAATCGTCCCGTCTAAACGGTCCTAATTCTTATTTGGGCCTAAGGATGGATAGCGATTGACGTCATCCATACCATGATGCTTACTCTTGTTTGTATCAAGGGCCTTCACTACTTGAGGAAATGGACTAGGAATCGGCCTTACTCTTGTTTGGTACGAGCCTCTCCACAGACTTCGGGTTTGATGGTTCGGTATGGTAACCCACCCTTTAAACCAAAACCCTTTCAAATGCACTCAGCATCCCGTTATAATGCTTGTATAAATGTGTATACCTTACGTGATCACCACTTCTAAACAAAACCATGACGATTTTTTCAAAAATCAAAACCCATTTTCAAACAAAAATTTCGAAATAGGCTTCCAATTAGCGCAAAATCCGGTCAAAACTCTGTCCGTTTGTCGTGTCAAAATTCGGGCCACAAGCCCATTTCAAAACCTCACTTCGAGTCCACTCCTACAACTACACTATAGTTGACTAGGACACACATTTTCAAAAACCTTGTCTTTCTTCAAAGCTCACTCAACACAAGTGGCACACACCCACTTCACGAGTCAAAATGTGTCTTCTTTTAGCAAGTGTGTTAGAATGGTCGATCGTGTTTTGATTCGTCGCCGATCTCTTATCCAGTTTTCAAGATGCCCGGATCAAGTGATGAAACAAACCTCCACCAACTTCAAGATGGTAATGATCGAATCCTAGCCGCGCTAGCCCAAATGCAAGTCACCCAAGACCAAGTCTATGACCGCCTGGAGCTCATTGAGGGCCGTATCTATGCCGTAGAGGGAAGGTTGCCTCCTCATGAAAGTGAAGTACTACGTGACTCTGACAATGAATCCAAGGATGAAAATCCTCTCATGGGGATGACTGCAGCTGAGAAAAGACTCCAATACTTAGAGGAGCAATTGATGTACCTTAAGGGGGATGACATTTATAGGGAGAACAATCGCAAGTATGAGGCCGTCAATTCAAAATTGCCAACTAACTTTAATATGACGGATATCCCTAAGTTCAAGGGACAAGAGAACCCTTTGAACCACATCCGTGCCTTCAAGGATTACATGTCTATCAAAGGCATCAAACCCGAGATGTTCTTAAGGATCTTTCCTTCATCTCTTGACACCATCCCGAGGCAATGGTTCTATTCCTTAGATCACAAGAAGGTCGCTACTTGGGAAGACGCCGCAATCGAGTTCTCTAAACAATATGCGGATAATGCCGAGATCCAAGTCAACATGCGTACTCTAGAGGTTCTTACCCAAAATGACAAAGAAGGATTCATCGACTTCCTAAGTAGGTGGAGGAAGACTAGCACTCAACTAGTTGAACGCCCGGATGAAGCTACTCTCGTGGAGAAGTTTGTGGATAATCTCAAACCCATCTATGCCAATCATTTGAGATACCAAAACATCAAAACTTTCAAGGACTTGACCGTACTAGGGACAAGAATTGAAGATGACATCCGTAAAGGACTCTTGTCCAAAACGGTAGGTCGAGGATATCAAGGGTCCACAAGTCGTTCATACGGCTCTACTAGCAAGACCGATGAAGTTAACCTTCTCGAGCCATCCAAGAAAAGTACCCCACCAAGGAAATTCACAAACCTTGGGGACACTTACTCCAACGCTCTAAAAAGGTTAATGAAGCAAGGTAAACTCCAACCCATTGGACCTACTGTTGGGAAATGTGTCCTCAACAATAGTGCGATCACATGATTTAAATATCATTATTAAATCTCATTTTAAGAATACATGTGGGATATAATATTTTACAGTCAACTGGTCCACACATATCGGTAATGCTTGGCTGACTAGAGTTTGACATTACTGTCGTGCGACGGTGGTGATCAGTTGATCCCCTTAGGTCATACCTATAGGGAAATACTCTTAATTGATTATTTAATTAATCGTATACCGATACGAGTTAATTAAATTGCTTAAAATTGACGGATAATTTTGTGAGTATAATTTACGTATCTTATTGTAAATATGATTAAATGAGACACGGTCTAAGTAATCGAATTGTTTTATTACTTAGATGAAATTATTGTTTACAGAAACAATTGAAACGGAATGAATAAATTATTATAAATACAGAATGTTGTAGTTTATAATTTAGAAACCATTTTGGTACAAGTAATTACGAATTACTAGTCGATTTTGTATATAACATATTTTATGAGTATGTTGATTTTTAATATGTTAAAAATACATTACAATTTCATATGTCAAGTAACATGTCACATATGTTACAATTGACAAATGACAAAATAAAATAGACCATCCATTTTATTTTGAATGTACCGAAATAATGGAGGGAGTTAGTGGAATAAAATTGTGTTAATTGTTTAGTGGAAAACACAATGATGGAAGCTAACAAGTAGCCATGCAAGCCTAAGCTTTTGAGAAGAGCAAATATAAAAAGGATTGGGCATACTACCCTAGGCCTTTTTTTCGGCCAACCATATGAAAAAAAAAGAAAAGAGAGTTTTTCTTTTTTTTTATCATTCATTCATATTTTGCATGAAAATTTTCTAGAGTAAGAAAATTAGAAACTCTCTACAATTTGTAAAATTCTAGAGAAATAAAATCTCACAAAATACCACCTCTTGACCAAAATTTTCAAGAGTAAAAATACAATTTATTTGTATCAATTTTATTGTAAAACCAATATTATTACTAGATCTTAATAGTATTGGTTTATTAAGATGTATTCCTTGGGTATATGCTTTTGGGAGGGATTCTACACTTGAATCCTTGTTCTTCCATTTGGAGAGCTCAAGAACAAGTGAGTAGGTGAACTCACTTGTGCCCATAAATCCGATTTTTATGGTGAGAAAATTATTTTTCTTCCTTATATTGTTTATTAGTTTGCATGCATAAGACCTTTATTAATTTTATGACAAATTAATTTAAAACATATTTGAATATGTTAGTGTATATAGATATACATTTCCATCAATCGGTATCAGAGAGCCACGGTTGTTTGCATGCAAATTGGTTAAAAGTTTTTCCGAGTTATAAGAATAACAAATAAAACTTGTAAAATTTGTGTTATTATGATATATCACGAAATTATTACATGCATGATAATATTTCTGGTCCTAAAATGTTTTAGGATATTTTGGTTATTTTTCGGATTTTTATTGTTCATAATTTACAATAATGGCATTTAAATGTGATTTTATGAGTAAAAATGTCATTTTTGGTCTAAAATTAGCTATACTTCGTATTTTCCATTGATTTTTGGATATGTTGTCACATATATTATTTTGAGATAACCTGTAAATTTTCATAATTTTTGGACTTGTTATGCTCGAAAAATGGATTTTTCATTATTAAATTCGGATTTAGGTGATAAATAGGTTAATATGAGATAAATTTCGAATATGGTCATAGAAATTTAGTATGTTGTCACATGCAATTTTACAAGATGTGTGTAAAATAATAGGCTATAATGAAGTCTTTTTGCATGATTTATGGATTTTTGAAGAAAAATGGCATGAATAGTGACTTTATTAGTGAAATATTGATAAAACATACTCTATGACTAAAGAAAAACATAAAATGTTGCATTTTATTATCATTTTCAGATCTAAAATTAAAAAGTTTATGAATATAATTTTTCCATGTTTTTATGATTATTTTTTTGTTAAAAACCGATAAACCGCAACATTGTTTTTCCGGAAAAAATTTCGAAATTTTTAACCTAAGTTTTTGAACATTATGAGTGTCATGGTATTTTTCCAGAATGTTCATGAGTTTAAATTTCAAATTTCAAATTTATTTGAAATTTTGTGATTTATTTGAAGTTTATAGCTTATTTTTGTATTTTTAAGTCCTTTAATGAACAATTTTATAAATATGAGTTAATTATGGTCAAATTATTAGTGAAGACTAAATTTTGAGTCCTAAGAAGTTAGGGTAATTAACTTATGCATAAATATGAATTTATGTAATTTTTGTGATTATAAAATGTTGAAATCACGCAAATCCGTAAAAACCGAGTAATATACGATATTGGCTAATTAAAGGCGATTTAGCATAAAATTGGGCATGTTCATACATATTATAATGTTGCATTTTCTTTATGATTGTCATAATTTTATTTATGTAATTTTGAATTATGTAATTTTTACTTAGTATGGCCTTAGTTTTAATTGATATTACCCGAAATGTATGGGAATATCAATTCGGTTGTAATTTTTATTGTGATCTCGTATCACCGTTTTGTAATTTAAATAGATTTATTTTATTTTAGTTACAAATGTATAATAGGAAATTATGTAATTTGCTATGTAATTTTATTTATCTCGGAGTTCCCAAAGATGGATTTCTTCAAGATGACGATACATAAAGACGGTGTTACCTCGAGATGCGTGCTACAACCGAAGTTCAAGGGACCAATGGAGTTGGTTTCCGAATATGTAATAGTTTTTTTTTCCTATTTTAGGAAAGGCCATACTAGGATTTATTTATGCTTGCATTTTATTTTTATGTCACATGCATCGCTAAATCGCCATAACTAAAACATGCATTGTCATTTTATCGAGTTTATCGACCGTGTCAATTAAAATTATCGTAGTTCACCGCTTTAGTTCACTTAAAACGTGATAGATAATAAATTGACATGACCTCTCGCTAATACAATCAATTGAGACTTAGCCTTACCAAAGAGTAGAAACCATGAAAACCTATTTCGTGAGGGAGTGCGCTCGGCCACACCGGGGTACAAACCTTGTTACGTAGGGGAAGTGGGTGATAAATGTCTATCCACCGAATTCATGTTGATAAGGGATGTATCGGCCACACCGTGCCCAAGTTGATGTGGATTTGAATCATGGACACATTTATTCGAAATTTGGGTTGAACTCAACAAAAGTTTTTTGATAAGGGATGTATCGGCCCCACCGTGCCCTTGTCGGATGTGTTTTGGGCTAAAGATAAATGTTAATGTAATTTTATCGACCAAGAGTTCTAAAAGTAGAATCGATTAAAGAGTTAATCCACCGAGTTATATTGATAAGGGATGTATCGGCCCCACCGTGCCCAAGTTAATATGAATTTGGATCTTGGAATCATTTATCATAGTTGGATAGAGGTCACTATGTAAATGCTATACTTGTTTACAAGTATTAATAAAACTATAAATGTTAAGTTTTCCACTATTCCGTTATAATATTGTTCTATTTCTTTACCACAATTCATATACGATATCATTTCGATTCAAAATCTCCATTAAAACATCGTAACTAAAGACAAAATATGAATTTGCTTCTAAAACCTCAAATGAACCATTGCTAAGGATCTCTTGAAAGGAGTATAGATTAATGTTATTCATTATCAAACAGGTTTTTGATTCTAGACTAACACATCTACTTACAATGGATTGTTTTTCATATACTTAAATGAATTAAGTACCTTGAAATGATAAATTGTTTTGGTAATTAGATTTGTTGAAATTCGTAATTGACCAAAATATCGCAACCACTTCAATGAAAGTTTTAAGACTAAAACGAACAAATGAAGAGTAATCTTCATGAATTCAATTTTGCTTCTCAAAGCAAAGACTCATTGAAATGAGTGGGAGCATTCTCTTAAACCGTTAAGATGAGGGCGAGGTTCAAGAAGTAAAGATAATAATGGAATTGATACAAGGTAATGTTAAAAGTAAAGTTGTTGAGAATAGCGATACTAAACCTATCAATCCCGACCGATAAAGTTTCCATTGTCTTAAATGTTGGACACTAGAAAGGAAACTACCCCAAATTATTGAAGAATCAACAAATTAGTTGTGGGACATCTAATAGGATCTTCTTCTTTAAATGTTTATATGATTAACATAAATTTTGCTAGTACTACTTCGTCAATATTAGAAACCAATGGAGATTTTCATCATTGTACTTGATACATAGGATGATTAGAATATGACGACTAACAACAATAATGTCGAGAGATAGAGTAATTGTGTACTCAATCTAGTTTTTGGATTTAAAGTTGTACTTAATTGTGAGTATTAAGTGCATAAACTCTAAATAAGAATACATACTTGTTAAGATACAAAAGAGGTTTCACTTTTGTGACCCTTTACACCACGATTTGATATATGGCTAGCCCATTATCAAGGTGATAATATTCTAAACCAAACTAGAACGATATATCATGAAGATGATGCAAGACTCAAATTGGTAACCCAAGATTAAACCTTAAATTTTGGAATGATGAACGCAAAGAGTTATCGAGTACTCTTGAAACCATTAAATCGTTAATGGTATATGCGTATCTTGTATTCAAAGCAAGATGTCTCGTGCCTTTTGGTTGAAAAGGAGATCGAGGTTGTAAATCATTGATCCAAAATAGGTTGATCATTTTCTTTTACCAACGATTTAGGTCGACACTAATGTGTTCACTTAATAAGGTAAATAGAGAAATTTTTGAAGAAGTTCAAAAATTCGAAGAAGCACGATTTAGTCGTGATGGGATTATCAAAGTGAAGACTTTGATATAAGCCAAAGGAAATGTGGTATAGTATCACAAGATAATCTCTCTTAGCACGCATTATGGAATAATGTGTGATTAGATAAGAAATCAAACGCTATTCGATATGGTTTGGATTTCAATCAAGTTACTTTGAGTTACTTGATCCATTGGGGATTTTATCATTTTTGTCTAAATTATTTTTCCACTAAATCGAATCATATGAGATATGAAATGGTAAGGGTACCATGGTTGTAAGTTTTCACAAGAAACAAATGCTCATTTTTCCTTGCAATTATCACGAGCACGACGGGTTTGCGGCTCATGAAACTGTCTTTCTAAAATACAAGTTTATTTCTAGAAGACAGAGTGGGAGAAATTATTCAAGAGCCACAGAGAATGTTATGTCGCAAGAAACTAGTCTTTCTTGGCTACATGAGACGTTTTGTGTAAGACATTGTTTCTTCCAAGAGCCACAGAGCATGTTGTGTCGCAAGAAACTGGTCTTTCTTGGCTACCTTCAAAACCTAGGAGGTTAAATTCGTCACTTGTTAAAAATGATGAATTCATGCTATTTTTAAGAAAGTAAAGAGCTTATAACTTACAAAAGAAATTGTTTGATTCAAGTTGATTACTTCTAGAAAGTAATGAACATATGACTTACATAAGAGTGTTTAAGTCACAACTCAACACAAGGCTTAGAGCCATGAAAATCCGAAACGAAAGGGCTTGATTAGTGACAAAGGGTTTTTGCACTAATAAAGAGATATTTCAATGCAAGATTGGTTGCAAAGGGTTTTGCACTAATTGAAATGCTTAAGTCTATTTGGATCTTCTTAGGGATTGTGTTTCATTATGAGGTTATGAAATACATAGCGAGTGAATCTAAAACCCACTTCTTCAATAGAAGGAATGTATTCAATACATGTCTTGAGTTTAAGTAGATTCTTGCAATCCTAAGATAGTGTGAAACTTAAGAGAGGGTCTTAAGTAGGACATCAATGAGTTAGAATCAACATTTTTGATCATGTGATAAAACATTTCTCGATAAGTCGAGAAGTTGTGTTTATACATGGAGTTTAGTGGGAGTTACGGAAATTTTAATTAGTCCGATATGTGGATGACATATTGATCATTGAGAATGATTTAAGACTTTTGGAGTATTATAATACATCTTGAATATCCGGATTTATGAAGATAAATCCACATGATATTAGTGTCAGTAAGAAGTCTTATGTTGATAAGATTCATGACTAGTTCAATTAAATTGAACATATTTGATTGATTCCATTTGCTTCCGCTGCCGGATCAATTAAATGAGTAATGATGTATAACACTTCATATACTTTGAGTATGATGAATTGTTTTCAAAATCGAATTTAAGTAATATTTACCTAGTATATAAAGATTACCCTTAAGTGCTTGCAGAAGCATTAAGGAAGTAAAACAAAGTGTTTATGATGCAATTTTGTGTAAGGATGTTACACAAGTGACAATTGACAATTGAGATTGCGCATGGTTTCGGACAAAACCATAATCAAAACATATTAGGATGGTTAAGATACCATTGCGGCTATGTTAATTAAGAAGTAGATTTTCTAGGATCGTTCTAGGCAATAAAGAACAATGAGAGATATTTATAACGGAAATTGAGTACACTTGCAATCATGAGATGTGCAAGAGGATGAGTCCCGCACACTATGAAAACAGTGGGAGCTATTCTTAGGCTAGAGGACCTATGTCTTGATTGGATCTCGACACGTACTCAGAAAGTTTTGTGATGGAAATGTATACATTACAAAGGAAAACGAGTATGTAGTAAGGTTGAGTAAGGTACAAGAAATTGATAAAACCTACTAACCAAAGCCTTCTCAAAGGCTAAACATGATGAGTCATGTCATTTCAATTGAATTGAAATTAACAACTACATGCAAGATCAAATTAGATTATAGAATATGAAATAGTAATCAGGCATTGACTATTCATATGTGATAATCGCATTTGTCGTTCGAGTTTTTCTTTAAAAAACTCCTTTTATACTTTGTTACATCCAAACGGGTTGTAGTGACAATTGAACCCCGTTAAAGTGAACACGGATTAACATTGTATTCGCCCATAGTCACTTGTATGAGGTGACGTCTCGAAGTGACTAGAGTGTGATGCGATTGATGGCAAGTTCAAATGCCATAGAGTCATGTGAGATGACTAGTCGATCACATAGGCATCATTAGGAACTTTTTGTCGGGCCTTATGACCGCTTATAGAGTTCTGGCAAATTTATATAGCCTGGTCGTGGCGAGAGCTGCTATGGTATTCAAATGAGTCGATTCTTTTGACTAAAGACTATTCACCTAAGATGGCTCAGTTTCAGATTAACTTTGATTTGTGTTACTACGACCTTCGTAAATGGGGTCAAATGGGCATATTTTAGGTTATGATGGATGTGGCTAGTCGAAGGGAATGAGTGCGATAGGAATTGTCCATCCCCTTGTCAGGGTTAAAACAATATCTCAGGGCCACTCGAGGAGTAATGAACTGGAAATGCGTGGCCACGCTCGGAAGGTATCTATGATAGATAAATCCGGTCAATCGCTTATTCTCCGGATCGAGGAAACCACTCTCGATATGATCACTTGCAAGTACGACCCGAAAGACACCTTGCATTGAGTGGGAGATAGTAATAGGACAAGAGAATTGGTGACGCACACTTGTCGAGGACAAGTGGGAGATTGTTGGGAAATGTGTCCTCAACAATAGTGCGATCACATGATTTAAATATCATTATTAAATCTCATTTTAAGAATACATGTGGGATGTAATATTTTACAGTCAACTGGTCCACACATATCGGTAATGCTTGGGCCGACTAGAGTTTGACATTAACGTCGTGCGACGGTGGTGATCAGTTGATCCCCTTAGGTCATACCTATAGGGAAATACTCTTAATTGATTATTTAATTAATCGTATACCGATACGAGTTAATTAAATTGCTTAAAATTGACGGATAATTTTGTGAGTATAATTTACGTATCTTATTGTAAATATGATTAAATGAGACACGGTCTAAGTAATCGAATTGTTTTATTACTTAGATGAAATTATTGTTTACAGAAACAATTGAAACGGAATGAATAAATTATTATAAATACAGAATGTTGTAGTTTATAATTTAGAAACCATTTTGGTACAAGTAATTACGAATTACTAGTCGATTTTGTATATGACATATTTTATGAGTATGTTGATTTTTAATATGTTAAAAATACATTACAATTTCATATGTCAAGTAACATGTCACATATGTTACAATTGACAAATGACAAAATAAAATGGACCATCCATTTTATTTTGAATGTACCGAAATAATGGAGGGAGTTAGTGGAATAAAATTGTGTTAATTGTTTAGTGGAAAACACAATGATGGAAGCTAACAAGTAGCCATGCAAGCCTAAGCTTTTGAGAAGAGCAAATATAAAAAGGATTGGGCATACTACCCTAGGCCTTTTTTTCGGCCAACCATATGAAAAAAAAGAAAAGAGAGTTTTTCTTTTTTTTTTATCATTCATTCATATTTTGCATGAAAATTTTCTAGAGTAAGAAAATTAGAAACTCTCTACAATTTGTAAAATTCTAGAGAAATAAAATCTCACAAAATACCACCTCTTGACCGAAATTTTCAAGAGTAAAAATACAATTTATTTGTATCAATTTTATTGTAAAACCAATATTATTACTAGATCTAAATAGTATTGGTTTATTAAGATGTATTCCTTGGGTATATGCTTTTGGGAGGGATTCTACACTTGAATCCTTGTTCTTCCATTTGGAGAGCTCAAGAACAAGTGAGTAGGTGAACTCACTTGTGCCCATAAATCCGATTTTTATGGTGAGAAAATTATTTTTCTTCCTTATATTGTTTGTTAGTTTGCATGAATAAGACCTTTATTAATTTTATGACAAATTAATTTAAAACATATTTGAATATGTTAGTGTATATAGATATACATTTCCATCACCTACTCCCGAACCCGAAAGGAAGTCCAAGTTCTGGGACGAGAATTCGTACTGCGAATACCATAGGGGCAAGGGGCACGACACAGAAAAATGCTACAAGTTGAAAAACGTGCTTCAAGATATGATTGAAGATGGTCGACTCCCAATACCACCGGGAGGTAAGCCCAACAACACTCAGAATCCTCTTGGAGTTCTAGTGATCACAATCGGAAACGAAATTCATGCAATCGAGAATGAAGGGCTCTACTCTACCATCTCCCCTACCATTTCCGACTTCATCACATGGGCAAGGAGTGTGGATAGACAAGTTTGGGAATTAGAAAACGTGGTGACAACTTTACGCGATCCCAACGCAACACCCGAAGAACATGAGCCACTAATCTTCTCTCAAAATGCTACTATGCAAGAAGTAGTCACCGTGGTTGATAAACTAGTCGACCAAATCATACAACTGGAAGGTGACATCATGAGAATGGGGGAACTAACTGCAATCAATGGAGTTTGGGCCGACGATGACGAGGACGAGTATCTCATTGAAAACTCCCTAGTCGAAGAAATAGTCCAAAATGGTGAAGACCAAGAGGTGGATCACCTAACTCGTTCGGGTCGTCCATATCAAAGCACTACTCAAAATGGTCCAACCAACGTCATCACACCAAATGACAACGAAGATGACTCCACTGATCATTTGCTCAAGCAATTACAGAAGACAAAGGCTGATCTTTCAGTCTGGCAATTAGTAGCAAGCTCATTCCCACATCGCCAAGCTTTACTGCAAGCTCTGGCCAAGCTAAATGTAGCACATAACTCCACTCCTGAAGATGTAGTCAACTTGGTCTTCCAAGAATCACCGAAGTTAAGTAATCCTATTACTTTCTCGGACGAAGATTTGCCACCTTTTGGCGCTAGTCATAACCTTGCTTTATACATCACTGTCATTTGTCTAAAGAAGAATGTGCCAATGACCTTGGTGGATGACGGCTCCGCGGTCAACGTCATACCTCTCAAAACGGCATACAAGCTAGGCATGAAAGAGTCGGATTGGACCCCTACCAATCAAGGTGTGCGTGCGTATGACGGTACACGACGAAAAGTGGTAGGACTTGTTAACCTAACCATAGCCACAGGGCCAATCGAACGAAAGGTTAACTTCCAAATAGTGGACATTGAAGCTTCATTCAACATACTTCTAGGAAGGCCGTGGATTCACGCTTCCAAAGCGGTAACATCCACCCTTCATCAAAAGATCAAGATCCCACTAAATGGCAAAGTAGTGACGATCACTTCGTCACCCATCAAGGCAATAATCGAAAAACAGTCGAACAATCAAGTCCTTGCGGATCCTGTATACGAACTTGGGGGCTTCCAAAGTGTAAGTGTCATAGAAAGTGAATTAGCACCCTTGTATTATGATCCCTACTCCAACTTGGTGTTCAACCACATACTCAAATCCCAGGGATACTTCTCTGGAATGCCTTTGAACCCTATTCGGAAGAATACCTTCGCACCATACAAGGAAGGCAACTCAAAGAGGATACCACTTGGACTAGGGTACAAACCCACGAAAGAGGAGGTTCTCGAAATGCTTGCCCAAGTCCAAAACCGCAAGCACGTAGGAATCCAAATGCGACCCTACCTCCCTACCTTAAATGGGTACTTTGTTCAAGAAGGAAGTCTAGAACTCTTTCACGGATTTCCCGAGCCTTGGCATTATCTTGAGAGGAAGCTAGCCGGAATCGAGATCTTTCACGATTGCTACTTTATCCCTCCAGAAACGGTTCCTACCGTCAAAACCCGTCAAGCACCTTGCTTAGACGAACAAGCTGTTAGCCTATTGTTTGGAGAAGATCGATTCGTCAGGACCGCGCAGGATGAGATCATTACCATGATACTTCAAGACGATCGCTTCAACCCCACCGTGTTAATCACAGAAACCAACGCAAAACAGCAGAAAGGATGGAGAAAATCAATCAAATGGACCAACAATCAAGGAAGACTCTTCAAGCTCACCACTGGAGAAGGAGAGATGTTCAAAGGAGAACCAGAAGACGATGAGTTTGAGTCGGAGTCGGAGTCAGAGTCGGAGTCTAGAGAAGTCATTAGAGAGTCTACTCCTGTCATCATCCCCACTCCCTTTGTTTCTCCTAGCTTAGCCTCGAGTAGTCACAGTAGTTCGGGGAATGCCCCAACCACTGTCCCTTTGCCGCCACTGACCATGGATCAGTTGGCTTCTTTGTTTCAACTCTACTCAAATTTTAATATGAATAAATCAGGTTCTGCTTACTCTTTGTGTTATCTTGAGTGCGATTCTGTTTATGATGATACTGAGGATGACCAAGACCCAGACTCGATCGAAATACCTCCCTACGTAGCCAAAGAAATACTACAGGAAGGGGAAGGGGGACCAGTAATAGAGGACACCGAACCAATCAATGTAGGAACCGAACTAGAACCCCAAGAACTTAGGATAGGGACTACCTTGAGCTCTACCGAAAGGGTCGATTTCATAGACCTCATAAATGAATTCAAAGACGTTTTCGCTTGGTCCTACAAAGACATGCTAGGGATCGACAGGGATATCGCCGAACATAGGATTCCGATTAAACCAGGTTTCAAACCTGTAAAACAGAAGCTTCGACGAATGAGAACAGAATGGGCTCTAAAAATTAAGGAAGAAGTTGACAAACAATTCAAAGCCGGGTTCATCAAGGTTTCCGAGTATTCTGACTGGGTAGCTAACATAGTACCCGTACCCAAAAAGGATGGGAGAATCCGTGTTTGTGTTGACTTTAGGGACTTAAACAAAGCAAGTCCAAAAGATGACTTCCCTCTACCTCACATCGACATATTGGTAGACAATACTGCTGACCACGCATTACTATCCTTCATGGATGGGTATGCGGGTTACAACCAAATCAAGATGGCCATGGAAGATATGCATAAGACCGCCTTTGTCACCCAGTGGGGAACCTATTGCTATACGGTAATGCCGTTTGGATTGATCAACGCCGGAGCTACATATCAACGCACCGCAACTACACTCCTACATGACATGATGCACAAAGAAGTTGAGGTATACGTAGATGACATTATTGTCAAGTCCAAGGAAAGATAGGGACATATTGCGAACCTTCGCAAGTTCTTCGCAAGGCTACGAAAGTACAACATGAGGCTCAATCCTCAGAAATGCACATTCGGGGTAACATCTGGCAAACTCCTGGGATACGTTGTTAGCCAACGAGGTATAGAAATAGATCCTTCCAAAATCAAAGCTCTGATCGAAATGCCACAACCTCAAACAGAAAAGAAGTCAGAGGATTCCTGGGAAAAGTGCAGTATATAAGTCGATTCATATCGAAACTTACGATGATTTGCGAGCCTATCTTCAAGAAACTCAAGAAAACAGACCACACCATGTGGGATGATGATTGTCAAAAGGCATTCGACCGAATCAAAGAGATATTGGCTAAACCACCAGTACTCATGCCACCACAACGAGATCAACCTCTTGGTTTATATCTCACAGTAACCGAAACGGCCATGGGTGCCATGCTGGCTCAAACTGTAGGAAGTTAAGAAAGAGCTATCTACTATCTTAGTAAGAAGTTCTTGGAGTACGAGTGCAAATACTCACAGCTCGAAAAGACATGCCTCGCTCTTGTGTGGGCAACGAAGAAGCTACGCCATTACATGCTTAGCTACTCCGTCAAAATATACTCCAAAATGGATCCGGTCAAATACCTCTTCGAGAAACCCGTCCTCAACGGACGTCTAGCAAGATGGACCCTGATGCTCTCAGAATTCGACCTCAAATACGTGCCACTGAAAGTTATAAAAGGTCGCGCCGTCGCCGAATTTTTCGCAGAAAATCCTATCAATGACGCACAAACAATAGATACTTGGTCATTTCCAGACGAGGATATACTCCAAACTGATGTAGACTCCTGGGACCTGTACTTTGATGGAGCATCGAACTTAAGAGGATTCGGAATAGGAGTGTTGCTCATTTCTCCTGAAGGCGAGCATACACCAATTGCTGTCAAACTCGACTTCGAGGTGACAAACAATGCTGCAGAGTACGAAGCTTGTCTCATTGGACTACAAGCGGCAGTGAGCTTAGGCATTAAAAACCTCCGAGTACATGGGGATTCATCACTGATCATCAACCAAGTTACAGGATCTTGGAAAATCCGAAGCGAGAGCCTCGCACCTTATCAGGCTAGAATAGACCAAGTCGCTCAATTCTTTGATCACGTAACCTACCTACACCTACCTCGGGAGGAAAATCAATTTGCAGACGCTCTTGCGAAACTTGCATCTTTGATCAATATGCCAGATCACATGGTGGAAATGCCTTTGTGCATCGAACGACGGTCAGAGCCGGCTTATGTCCACCAAATCACCGATGAAGAAGAGATCGCACAGGAACCCTGGTTCCAAGCAATCCTGAATTTTAAGCTTAATGGTACCTATCCACCGGATATGGACAAGAGGGGACAACGTGCTATACGCCTACTAGCTTCCCAATACGTTCTCATGCAAGGAGAATTATACAAAAGAACACCCTTTGGTGTAGTCCTACGTTGCCTTGATCATTCACAGGCACGAAAGGTGATGGAAGAAGTCCACGATGGAGAATGCGGTCCTCACATGAGTGGGCCTATGATGGCAAAGAAAATCACACGTTTAGGATATTATTGGACCACAATGGAATCCGATTGCATCAAATACGTAAGACATTGCCACAATTGCCAAATCTTCGGGAATGTACAACATGTCCCTCTTTCATTACTCTATACAATGACATCCCCTTGGCCATTTTCTGCATGGGGAATTGACATAATCGGGAAGATAACCCCGGCCGGAACAGGAGGTCACTGTTTCATTCTAGTAGCAATTGACTATTTCACCAAATGGGTAGAAGCGGCTTCCTACACTGGTCTTACAGCTAAAAATGTGGCAAAGTTCATACAAAACAACATCATCTGTCGATATGGTTGCCCACATGAGATCATTAGCGATAACGGATCACATTTCCAAGCTGAGACCGAGCAATTGCTAGCCAAATACAAGATTAAGCATCACCACTCTTCGCCATATAGACCACAGACTAACGCCGCGGTAGAGGCGGCAAACAAGAATGTTGTCACGATTCTCAAGAAAATGATTGACAACTATAGAGATTGGCCAAGCAAGATACCCTTTGCTTTGTGGGGGTATCATACATCTGTTAGGACGCCCACTGGGTCTACTCCTTTCTATTTGACCTACGACATGGAAGCTGTACAACCAGTCGAGTTAGAAATACCATCCTTGCGTATTTTACTCGAAAGTCAAATCCCGGAAGCCGATTGGAAGAGGGATAGATATGAAGAACTCATCCTCCTGGATGAACGTAGGCTACGCGCCTTGCATAATGTCCAAACATATCAAGCACGTATCAAACGAGCTTTCAACAAAAAGGTTAGGCCAAGGAACATCAAGGAAGGAGACTTAGTGCTCAAATCGGTTAGAGCTCTTCTACCTGTTGACCCACGGGGAAAATTCAAACCTAATTGGGCCGGACCATTTCTAGTCAAATCCATACTCCCAGGGGGTGCGGTTAGAATAACAGACCTAGATGGGAATGAGTTTTCAAACCCAACAAACCTTGACCAACTGAAACGGTACTATGCCTAGAATAGGAACAAAAACGCGCCTCGCGTGACCCCACGTGTCGCTCTTGTGGCACTAAATAAACGGCCCCTGGCCAAGCTGAAATAAGCTAATGTCACTGTGCTCTTGCATTTTGACAAATTCGTCATCCTCGTATCATCAAATAAACTAATATGCACCTTCAGAGTAAGCAAAAGCTCATGCTTATTTTCTACGTTCATTACAAGCTCTTGCTTAGAACAATTATTCTTTTACATTTACTCGAACTACGCGCAAGGGTTTGATTTCATTTTTAAAGTGAATACGTAGGCAATCCTTCACGGGATTCAACCCATCATATCTAAAATGTAAATAGAAGGACATTTGCATTGCATTTGAAATTCGACAAGAATAATAAATAGAAAATCACATCGGTTTCATAACCATTTAACCTTTTTTATTTCATTCATTTGCTAATAATAATAGTAAGCTACATAATAAAAATAGAATAGGCTCGGATTCTAAAAACCCCACCTTTTTATTACAACAACAATAATAATAATAATCAAATAATAAATAAGGACTCGGGCTATTCCTCCATCTTCCCCTTGCCCTTGTCATTCTTATCATATTTCTTGTCACGACCTCGAGCCGGACGCTCTTGCGCCACTTCAGACCTAATCACCAGCGGTCTTTCTCGAGGCCTAGCTTTTCCATTCTTGCCAATCACCATTTCCGCGACAGGAGTAGTCTTTGATTTCTTCGAAGGACGAACAACTTGAAACCCGGCTTCTTCTTCTCCTTCTGTCAGATGCTTCTCTTTCTCTTTCTCTACCTCGCGCACCTTGTAGTCAATGGGCTCGCGCTTCCTCAATTTCTCGCGCTCTTCCGGAGTAGTAGCCTTTCTCCATCTCAGATAAGAATCCGACACCCACAAGGCATTGGCGGAGAAACTCAAGAACCACATGTTTCTTTGGGCCCATTTAATGGCCCACTCTCTCCGGCTCTCTGTAGTAAGCGCCATAGCAGTCTGCGGGACGGTGTCAAGCCTCGGGATCGTCTGTTTCAGCCCGACTTGTCTCATCAGCCTTTCCGGAAAGATGCACACCATAAACTCCAATCCAGGAATGTGCACAGACCTAGTGGGATCCAAAGAAGACACTCCAGTGACGGACTTGAGGTGCCACCACGGTACGACCCACCTAATCAACGGGCCATCGTCGCTCTTCAGCTTGTTCTTCCAGTAATCACAGACCCGAGTGAAGTCCACCATATACAACCTCGTCCTCATCGCAATCGAGCGGGCATGATAGGAAAGCGCATGAACTGGGGGCTCGATCAATCGGAGCCGTTCCATAAGCCAAACCTACCAAAAGCGGGTATTAGACATCAAAAAAAAAAAAAAAAAAGAGAAACGAAAAAAAAAAAAAAAGAAAAAAAAGAGAAGAGAGCAAAACGAAAAAAACAAAGAAAAAAAAAAAAACGTCTTTTACTTGCAAAATGACGGGACTCCCCAAATACGGTAGATCGCGGTTGGATTTCCTATTATCCAAGCCCAGAATAATCTCTCCTAAGCATAAGCAAGCTGGGCTCCTGCGCAGCTCCATCTGCTCAACAAGGCCCAAAAGACGGGGATCACCTCTCAAGTCTTCATCAACATGCCCTTGGAAGACATACACATGCAACAAGCAAAAGCCAAATGCCCTCCGCCTAGCAACATGAGAAATGGTGGGGTCGGCCCTGTTGATGAATCGATCTATGAAGTCCAACATTCTCACACCCTTTGAGGTAACTAGACGGTCCACCTCAAGTCTAGTCAATCCAAGCAAGTCTCTAAATTTGCTCTTGTACCCTTGCGAAGTAGAAGGAATGGCGGGCAAGTGTTCAGGATCCCACCCACCAATAGCAGCAATGTTTTCAGGAAATGGGCAAATATCACCTCCAGGGAATGCAAAAAACATGGAAATTCGGGTCCCAATAGTCAAGGCAAGCATCCAAGAAAGGTTTAACAACCTTGATGAGTTTTAAACTCAACAAAGACCCAAAATTATAAGCACCCATATCATGCTTCTCCATATTCGAAAATTCGTTGGTCCATTCCTTCAAGCGGATCTCCAAAGTATTCATGATGAAAAATTTTCTTTTGAGAATTTTATGTAAATAGACGAAGAAGAGACGGAAGAATTATGTGAATAAAAGCTCCATCCGCGCTTCTATTTATACTAATTTCGGTTTCGAAAAATCCGTCAGAACAGGACAGCTTGGGAACAGGCGCAGCACCTGCTGCGCCTCTTCAAAGGGACGCAGCTCATGCTGCGCCTCTTCCTCAGCTTCACTTCTGTGATTTTCCACGTTGGATCTTTCCTAATTCCATGACGAATAATTTTCTATTCCTACGGGTTATTATTTTGGTAAATACGTGAGAATTACCATGTTTCAAGTTTCCTAATTTCGCGGGCACGCATTTCGAGGCGACATCGACATTTTCACCATTTTACCACACGTGCACATTTTCATTTTAGGAAATAAATTTCATTTTCATTTTTAGGAAATAATTCCAATTCATCATTTTAGGAAATTTTTTATTTTAATTTCAACACGTATATATTTTTTTTTAATTTCTTAATTTCGTTTCTACATTTCTAACTTATAGATTTCCTTTTTTTCTTTTTTTTAGGGGGTAACCCTCCCCTACCGTCCGGTCATTTCCGGCAAAATTTTTTGCATTTTTTCATTCTTTTGAGTCATTCATTTTTGCGCTAATTGAGGCCATATGTATATATAAATGTATGCCTTGCGTGTTTTCTATGTAAATTTCGGCAGCATGACGGCGTAAACCGTCATCTACCAAACCTGTTCGAAATTAACCTGCAGATACAAGAAACACAACCCAGCAGCAAAGGCACTCAGGCCGTCGTATATACACCAAACGAAGGAAATGTACAAACTGGGGGCTCGAGCCCCAAACAAAGTCCAAAAATGTTCAAAATCAATGTCCAAATGTACAAAGTACGACCAACAAACAAAAAACTACACAAAACTACTGCTGGGCGCCCTCCAACTCTGCAACTCTCGCCGCAAGAACGGCGATCTCGGCATCCCGAACCTCGAGCTCCCTCAACAAGCGAGCTGTCTCCTCCCGAGACTGGGTCAACTCTCGCTCCAGCTCACGGTCACCCTGTAAACAATAAATTGGCTCATGTCAATCGATTCAAGCAAAATCGGAAAATCAAAAAATCAAAAAGGAACTAGGCGTAAGGTTCATACCTGACGACCTCGACCGCCGACAAGTGCCTCGAGGGCAGTAGCTCGCAGCCGGTTGGCCACCCTCCACAACGCCAAAAACCGAGACGGCGCAACCTGCATTTCCAAAGAGAAATTCTCAACAATTGAACAAACTCAATCAAATGTGTTCTTACACAAAAGTTATACAAGTTAGAGGCTCACCCTCCGAATCAGATGCTGCCAATCGTCCAGGCCAGCATCCGTCACAGCTACGTCGAAGTCACGCAGCTCGGAGATCGTCGTCCTCCCGGTCGCGTCAGTGTACGCGAGAGTCTCGGGGTACTCTGGGGGCTCGATGCCCGCCGCCTCGACCTCCTGCAAAGACAAATGGTTCTCATTAATCGATGATCTTTCATCATAATTCTCAAAATCAAATCAAGAGGAAAAGTAATGGATATTCACCACTACCGGCCAGTACGCCAACCTCCCGTAAAGGAACGCCGAGTAGTCCTCGCCAGGAAGAAGAAGGGCGTCACCACTGGCACCAGCCAGGTCCGCCTCCCTCTCAGCCTCAGAAGGCTCCCTAAACATCGTCCCGGGAGGATCGACGGGAACCGTCAACACGTCCCGAGAGCACTGACGAGCCAAGCGCTCGCCCAAGTACCACACAGGACCCATCGACGTCCTCAACAGCAGTCGGCTCGAGCTCCTAGGTCGAAGGATCTCAGCCACGAAATGAGGCGCTCCAGCGTACTCCGCCCAAGGTCTGGGCACCCACTGGGACAAGATAAAACAAGGATCATTCCTACGATCAATTAAAAGCAAATATAAGAAGCACGAGTGAATATAAGTGGGATACTCACGCTGTCCAGCTGAAGAGCGTTCACGTCCCGCCGGTAGACGTTGTGAGAATAACGCTTGCTCTTCGTCCGACACATCACCCAATCCCTCACCACGGGATAGGCTCTCTTCAGCGGCTCCGTCCTCTTGGGCGCGAGGCCCGGGAAGTAGGAGTACACCAACGCCTGTAAAGCAAAATACTCAATGACGATCTTTCGTAATTTGATAAAGAGAAGAATTAACTTTGGTCTAAAGGAAGGTTCATACCTCCAGCAGTAGCCCAGGCCCGACAGCACCAGGAGAAGTCCCCTTCTCCATCAACTCCGGACGAACCATGGCCCTCATGAAGCGGATGAGGACCGCGAAACCAGCAGTGACCCAGTCCCAATGCCTTAGGGAACTCAGGTCAGAAAGGAAGGGAAGAAGCTTTGTCGACAGCCTCTCGCCCTTGTCTCCGAGGTAAATCGAAGACAGAAACCACCAGAGCCACAAACGAGCCCTCTGCTCGGTGACAGGAGGAGGAGCCGTCTCCCCCCCGTCAATCGTCACCGGCGCCGGGGTCTTCCCCGCAAAGTAGTCTCGAACGTAGGAATCGGGTATCAAACCCAAGATCATGAACAGACCTTCGGCGACAAGTTCCAGCCGATCAATCTCCTCGCCTCGGCCGAATCCGCCCTCATGGCAGTCTCCGGCCACTCCACCTTCTCGGTCCCGCACGGCAGACCAGAAATCATGTCGTAGTCCCCCAGAGTAACTCCCACCTCACCGAAAGGCATGTGAAACGTGGAAGTCGTATCCCAGAATCGGTCCAAGAAAGCGCGGACTAGGCTAAGGTTAGCCCGCAACTTCCTCTTCGCGATGTCCCTCCAGACCTGAACCAAAGGACCGAACGCTCCACGCTCGATCATGGCCCTCTCCTCCGCCGACAGCCGCTCGTAGTGCTCCATCGCTGTCGTGTAACCCGAGAACGACCTGATGTTTCCGGCCTCCTATTGTGATTTGAAACAAAAGCTATCTTTAGTTTTGAATGAAATTTGAAAGAAATTTGAACAAATGAATGAAAGAGGATGAGTAATGAATAGTGAATTCCTATTTACCAAACTCTTCACCGTCCTGTAGGACAGGTGACCCTCTGCAGCCCACACCCGTGCCCGCTCTCCCAAGTCTCAGCCCACGCAGGAGCTTCTCTCAGCTGACGGCCTCCTCGCCCGACGTTGGCCCGTCTCGGGGCCTCCTCCTCCTCGACAGCCTCCTCCTCATGGATCTCGTCCCCAGCAGCCATCACCGCAACGGTGAAGGCCTGCTCTAAAGCCTCCTCGACAGTAGCAGAGTCTATCTCCATGGGAGCTCTCCCAGAAGTAGAAGCCTCATCACCTGCAACGTTAAAGCAAATTTAGGCCGCGTCACGTGACGACAAGCCTTGGTTAAGGGATTTTCGAGCCTTCAAAGCCCTGAAATCGCTCTTTTCTCGCCATCCTTGGCCATATTCCCACCTACTCGATCACTCATGTGGTAATTTGGGTCAAGTCAAGCCTAATTTGAAGCCTAGTTCCGGGTTCGAGATAAAATTTCAGCAGCATTTCGTTATAATGGCGATTATGCCCTAGAAAAGTGTCCTGAAAAAGCTGTCACAAACCAAAATTCCGAGATGGTAGAAAGTTTACCCATCATTCAAGGATCCCAAATATCGAGTTTCATCACAAATGGGCAATCCTAAGGCCATTTTCGAAGCAATTTACGGTTTAGCTGTAAAACCGTCTCAAATTTCACTCAAAGGCTCAAAACTTAACGAAAATCCAAGACAAACACATGGTTATGTTCCTAATACTACCTATTATCCATTTCTAATGTCAATTTGACAAAGCAAATGCGTTTGGGGGAAAAGCCCCAAAATTTCGATCAAATGGGTCACAAACCCTAGATTTTTCGGCTCAAAATTGGACGAATATGGACGATTAATGCAAGAATGAGACACATACCTCGATTAGTCATGATTAATGCAAGCTTTTGGATCAAACCTTGGCGGAAATGGTGAAGATTTGAGAGAGAAATTGTGTGAATTGTGTTTCGAACAAATGAACATAAACCTCTGATTCATCGCGTTTTTACGCAGAAAAATCACTTTGGGGAATAGACGCAGTAGGCGCTGCGCCTCTTCCAAGAGACGCATCTCTTGCTCCGCCTCTTCCCTGTGTTCCCTCCATACGGATTTTCAAAAATTCGTTATGAATTCGTTATTTGTGGGGCCATCTTTGGTGCGCCTCTTCCCCGATGCTATTTTATTCTTTTGGTCCGTTTGGCGATTTTCTTTCGTTCCGGCCCACATTTCTAAACCAGCAGCGGACTGTCGCACGTTATTTATTCCTTCCAAGACCTTTTGCTTGTCGCAACGAGCATTTATTCCTTTACAGAATTCGACACACTTTCATTATGTCTCCATCGAGAGTAAGCGGATATACTTTCCCTCTCATGACAAGAAGAATAATTCCCAATCATGTCTCCAGCGAGAGTAAGCGGACGTACTGTCCCTCTCAAGACGTGAGGATTAACATCTACCCAAGCAGATTTCCCCTCAGCAGTTCCCGCCTGTGTCCTGCTACTCGCAATTATTTCCCGAAGACTACCCAAGCAGTTTTCTCTCAGCAGCACCCGCCTGTGTCCTGCTACTCACAATATTTCGTGTTTCCCCGTGGAGTTCGACAAAGGAGTCGTTCTCCGGAAGTTCCTAAACCAATAGAGTTCCTATACCCAAACTTTAGCTACCCCTTAAGTTGAACTTATATTTGGCCTCTTTCCCGTCGATGCTTTCCTTTAGGGCCCCACACCTAGCACCAATCCTTACTTATCTTTTAGGTCTTACCCTTAGCTCCTACGCTTACCCTTAGCTCCTACGCTTAACCTTAGCTCCTACGCACCTCCGGAAGCATCTCGAGAAGAAGTCTCAGGTATGATCTCTTCTTATGGCTGGCGAGCCTCCTTACGTAGTCTAATGGACTTTAAACGACCCTCCCCGGAAGTCGACAGACTCTAAAATGTTCCCGACGACAGTCCTTGGCTCGACCCCCTTGAGCCGCCTCGCGTCGTCATAGTCGTCAGGTTGTAATCTTCGATTGACCTGATGGCTATACTTTGACTTTCGCCTTGTCCAAGCCTCAGTCAAAGTGGGGGCTCTGTAGATACCTCATTTCTGCACCTCCCGCAAACCACCCGGTGATGATTGGGCCGCATGTTTGGTATGCGGAACGATTTGTGACAATTCGTAAGATTATCGTCAAGTGATTGCTCAAATATTAATGTCTACCTCTTAGTTGTCATCTACGTGCCGATACGGTCGTTTGACATAATTAGAGTACATTCGAGTCCGGGCCTAAAACCGTCTCCATTTTCTGATAACCATTAAATCCCGAGTCAGAATGTTCTGGAATGTTCCGGATATTTCTATTCCATATTTCATAAATTTTATCATTTAGTAAACAATTTTATCGTTCGTCCTATGTTATTCGTCCCAAAATTCTTTTATTCGTTTGTTTGTTAATTCTTCGTCATGATAGCATTAATTCATATGTATATTATTATTTCATCATCTTTAACATGTTTTAATCATCGCAAATTCGACTTAAATCCCAAATAATCCAATATTTGCGGGTTTTCGTCACTAAATTCAATTCCGGGTTATAGAGATTCGATTCATCGATATTGAGTTTCTGGAATTCGTCTTTGATATAGTTTTCATCTGTTATTTGTCATATTCATCGCATATTCGTCATTAATCCATCGTATCTAACTTAATTAATTGATTTAATTTGTTTGGTTTGTTAATATTTTTCACTCCTGTAATTAATCCATCCTATGTTAATTCGTTCAATTCCGTCTTATTCATGTTTTACCGTTTTCATGACCCATTCGCATGTAAATAACCCATTAATCACTTCCATCCGAGTAAATAATACCAATTGATCATTAAATCACCAATTAACATTAACGGCTTGCAATTACGGCTTCACAGCCAGAACTGAGCCAAGGAACAGACGCAGCGTCTGCGTCTGCGCTATTCCCAAAGGACGCACCGACTCTGCTGCTGTTCTGGCTGAGTTCTGTCCCTGAACTCCGTTTCTACCTTGACCTAGTGTAATTAGTTTACATATTAACTAAATATTAACCGTAATATCGCGCTAATTCCTGTTCGTTAATTTATTTGATTCTTTCTTTTATTCTTTTATTCTTTTTCTCAAATTATCCATTTTAAAGGTATTTTCGACATAAATCGCCTATTCCGTTGTAATTAATGTAATTTTCATTATTGTAATTTATTTATCATTATTTTTTGTATCATTTGTATGTTTTCACATATAATTGAGCATTAAATCCTATTTTGACCCAATTGCATGCTAAATTAATTGTTAACCGACTTAGTCTAATCTTCACATGTTAGGATTAAAACTTGGATGTTGCATTGCATGCATATAATCGACGATATATCAAGTACGAATAACTTCCCTAATCATTAGTAGAGGCCGCTATCGAGGCGGGCGGGATTAGGTGTTCGATCAAAAGAGCTTCCTAATACGTACCCTCACCCCTTACTCCAGATCTCCGTGAACACCCGTGTTCATTGGCATCCACGAGAGTCATTCTAGACATAGAATGCTAAGGGTAACGATTGCTTAGTGTTCATGTCTTTACTTTGTGTCTTGACATGACACGAGGTATTCAAACGGTTCCAATTTCCCATAAAAATTGGTGGCGACTCCATACAAAAATGCAAACGCTTGTTTCTCTTTTCCTCCCAAGCGCCCCCGTGGGCGGCCCGCTGTCCACACAAGTACACATATGAAATCTAAAACTATTAGTCAACCTATGAGGTAGTTCTCCTTATACTTCAAATCATTATTTGTGTCTCATATGCTATCTTTGAATCTATAGTGTATTTATTCTAAAGATAGAGTGGGAGAAAAATGAGGACACAACACACGAGACAAAATAAATTTGTGTAAATTTGTGTACTTGTGTAAATGAGATCTACGCAAGGTAGAATGATTTGAATGAAGGGTATATCTATTCACATAGTATACCAAATAGATGAGATCTATGGTCTCAAATAAGTTCTATATGACTATAGAGACCAAGTGAAGTTATCAAAAGATCATATTCTTAAGATAACTACGTGAGGACACCAAAAGAAAGTTTTGGAATAAAATGACTAATGTAAAGTCTTAACAAGGTTTTTGACTAGTTTATGATAAATTTTGACCAATAGTTTCAACCTTGAGATTTACTTAAGAGCCTAAATGAATCATAGTAACATACTAGTTATGATCGAGTTGCAAGGATTGATATACCGATATCTTCAATAGCCAAAGTTTTAAACCACGCAGATGTCATTACTTAACCTCATTATGAAAATGAATTGGTTAACCCTCCTTCTAAAAGGGATATTTTGAAGGATGTGTATTAGATATTACTTATATTTAATAAATGACATTGCCACACATCATTATGACATGAGTGTGTTAGAGATTTAAAATTTCTTTACGTAAGGTTAAGATAAGACCACTTCAAAATAGGTATTTTGAAGGGATATATGATGGGAACATATATGGTTTTATCTTAATAACTTGGCAATGCAATTTATATTTCAATTCTTGAATAGTTTCGATTGAGAAGTCAATTTCGAAATGTGTGGAATTGAGTGGGAGTTAGGAAATTATCATGTGAAGACATGGAATTTAGTGGGAGCTATCATCCTTTGAATGTTTACAACTCACCACTCATTAAAGAATGACGGGCTAACACCTTCCTTCATAGAGGAAGTTTTGAGTTTTCAATTCTGGATGAATTTGGACTATGATGAATCCAATTACGACAACAAATATTGGATTAGTATTAAGAAATACACATCATATCAACATACACACAGGTTATTCATATAGATGAAAATGGAATTGCCATTAGCAGTCATGGTCGTTCATTGAACCTATGAACGGTTGATCTCATGATTATTAGTAACTAATGTTTCCGCCATTAGAATAATCATGTACATGTCCAATTATGAATCATATGCATAGGAGCATGATGATTGATTGGTAAGCCATAATAGAAACGTCATGAATTCTCGAGTAGAATCCGATGAGCGATTTCGGTGTTTGACGGAATACTCTATTTATGTGTTAAGAGGTTGCACATATTATAAAAGTTCGAACACACGTAAAGATCTATGAAAATCCTGAACTTTTCAAATCAAAAGGAGAAATAAGAGGTTATTGGGAAGATACTTAGTTGAATAAGAAGTTACTCAAAACTAATCTTTCCTAACTAAGCTAGGACTTGTAAGAAGTGCTAGGCTAATAATCTTGACAAATTGTTGCAAGACTCTACAAAACATGTACCTAGTGCATTGTGTGTGGATGGAGTACTTGATTAGTACAAGTTATATCATCCACCACAAATTCGTTCGTTATGTGATAATCGATAAGGAAGTTCTTTCAAGATAAAGAACCAAAACCGAGGTCAGGAACCTTGATGTGTACTTGGTAAGATTCATGCTATAAGAGAGAACATGAATGTAAAGGAAAATGCGATTATAAGAAGTTTGAACACATGGACACATGACATGTTAAACTTCTATCGCAATAAATAAGTGTTTACACTTAAGATATACATCACAAGGTTGTAATATGATATTGACTACCCGAGTGTGATGTCGACATTTGTCGTTTGAGTTATTATTGACTCACCTTGTACATTGTTATATCCAAACGGGTTGTGGAGACAATTGAACCCCGTTAAAGTGAACATGGATTAACATTGTATTTGCCCATAGTTACTTACATGAGGTGACGTCTCGAAGTGACTAGAGTGTGATGCGATTGATGGCAAGTTCAAGTGCCCTAGAGTCATGTGAGATGACTAGTCGATCACATAGGCAGACTGTTAGGAACATTTTGTCGGGCCTAATGACCGCTTATAGAGTTCTGGCAAATTTATATAGCCTGGTCGTGGCGAGAGCTGCTATAGTATTCAAATGAGTCGATTCTTTTGACTAAAGACTATTCGCCTAAGATGGCACGATTTCGATTAACTTTGATTTGTGTTACTACGACCTTCGTAAATGGGGTCAAATGGGCATATTTTGGGTTATGATGGCTGTGGCTAGTCGAAGGGAATGAGTGCGATAGGAATTGTCCACCCCTAGTCAGGGTTATAACAATATCTCAGGGCCACTCGAGGAGTAATGAACTGGAAATGCGTGGCCACGCTCGGAATGTATCCATGGTGGATAAATCCGGTCAATCGCTTATTCTCCGGATCGAGGAAACCACTCTCGATATGATCACTTGCAAGTACGACCTGAAAGACACCTTGCATTGAGTGGGAGATAGTAATAGGACAAGAGAATTGGTGGCGCACACTTGTCGAGGACAAGTGGGAGATTGTTGGAATATGTGTCCTCCGATAATAATGCGATCACGACTGTTGATCATGATGATCACATGTTTAAATCTCATTATAAAGAATACAATTGGGAAGTAATTTTTACACAACAATGGTCAACATATATCGGTAATGATTGGCTGACTAGAGTTTGACATTACTGTCGTGCGACGGTGGTGATCAGTTGACCCCCTAGGTCATACCTATAGGGCAACACTCTTAATTGATCATTTAATTAATCGTATAACGTTACGAGTTAATTAAATTACTTGAAAATTGACGGACGATTTTGGAAGTAAAATTTACGTATCACATTGAAATTTGATTAAATGAGATACGGTCTGAGTAATTGAATTGTATCATTACTCAGATGAAATTATTGTTTAAGGAAATAATTAAATTTGAATGAATTATTATAAATACAAATTGTTGTGATTTATAATTGGTAAAATATTTTGGTACAAGTAATTATGAATTACTAAGTCGATTTTTGTATATGACGTATTTTTATTAATACGTTGATTTTTAATATGTTAAAAATACATAACAAATTTATGTAACATATGACATGTGACATATTGACAAATTGACAAAAATAATATGGAATCCATATTATCCAATGTGCCGAAAATTGGAGGAGTATTAAGCTAATATTATGTTGATTGTATTAGTGGAAGGCATGATGATTACTTGCTTTAGTAGCCATGCAACCCTAGTTTACCTTGTGAAGATAAACAAGTGCATGCATTGGCTCCCTTAATGCCCCCTACCACCGGTTTTGAGAGAGGAAAAACCATTTGGTTTTTCCTCTTATTTTATCTAATATACACAAAATGTTTTGTGTGATTAATTCATTCTTCATTATTCTAATTCTTTGAGTTTTAGAGAGATAAAAAGGTCCCATTCTTCCTCCTCCCAAAACCGAAAATATTAAGTGTTCCATAATATTTTTGGGTCAATTTTCTACAAGATTAATATTATACTAGTAACTATAATATTAATTTTAATTAAGAGTAAGCTTTGGGTATAAATCCTTGGGAGAGATCCTACACTTGGGTCTTAGTTCATCCAAAAGGGAAAGCTCAAGAACAAGAGAGAAAGGTGATCTCTCTTGTGCCCATTAAACCGAAAATCACAATGTAAGAACAATGTTTCTTCCTTATTTTGTTTTAATGTTTGCATGCATAAGATCAATCATTAATTTTATGACAAATTAAATTAAAATATATATGAATATGTAAGTATATAGATCTACTTTTCTTTCACGTTCATCTAGGAGGATGAGTTCTTCATATCTATCTCTCTTCCAATCGGCTTCTGGGATTTGACTTTCAAGTAAAATACGCAAGGATGGTATTTCTAGCTCGACTGGTTGCACGACTTCCATATCGTAGGTTAAATAGAAAGGAGTGGCCCCAGTGGGCGTCCTAACGGATGTGCAATATCCCCATAAGGCAAATGGTATTTTGCTTAGCCAATCTCGATAATTGTCAATCATTTTCTTGAGGATTGTGACAACGTTCTTATTTGCTGCCTCTACTGCGCCATTATTTTGTGGTCTATACGACGAGGAATGGTGGTGTTTGATCTTGTACTTGGCTAGCAATTTCTTAGTCTCAGCCTGGAAATGTGACCCATTGTCACTGATAATCTCATGTGGGAAACCGTATCGACAGATGATATTGGTTTGTATGAACTTTGCCACGTTCTTGGTCGTGAGACTAGTATAAGAAGCCGCTTCTACCCATTTGGTGAAATAATCGATCGCCACCAGAATGAAACAGTGACCTCCTGTTCCGGCTGGGGTGATCTTTCCGATGATGTCAATTCCCCAGCAGAAAATGGCCAAGGAGATGTCATGGTGTAGAGTAATAAAGGAGGGACATGTTGCACATTCCCGAAGATTTGGCAGTTGTGGCAATGTCTGACATATTTGATGCAATCGGATTCCATTGTGGTCCAATAATACCCCAAACGCGTGATTTTATTTGCCATCATAGGTCCACTCATGTGAGGGCCACATTCTCCATCATGGACTTCTTCCATCACTTTTCGTGCCTGTGAATGATCAAGGCAACGCAGGACTACACCAAGAGGTGTTCTTTTATACACTTCTCCTTGTATGAGGACGTATTAGGAGGCTAGTAAGCGTATAGCACGTTGTCCCCTCTTATCCATATCTGGTGGATAAGTGCCGTTGAGTTTGAAGTTCAGAATCGCTTGGAACCAAGGTTCCTCTGGGTTTTCTTCTTCATCTTTGATTTGGTGTACATAAGCTGGTTCTGACCGTCGTTCGATGCGTAAAGGCATTTCTACCATGTTATCTGGCAGATTAATCAAAGATACGAGTTTTGCAAGAGCATCTGCAAATTGATTCTCTTCTCGCGGTAGGTGTAGGTAGGTTACTTGATCGGAGAATTGGGCAACTTGGTCTATTCTGGCTTGATACGGTGCTAGGCTTTCACTCCGAATTTTCCAAGATCCCGTAATTTGGTTGATGATCAAAGATGAATCTCCATGTACCCGAAGATTCTTGATGCCTAAACCTACTGCTGCTTGTAGCCCAATGAAGCAAGCTTCGTATTCTGCCGCGTTATTTGTCACATCGAAGTCGAGTTTGACGGAGAGTGATGTTGTCACACCCCCATATACCAAGGAGCCTTAACAAGACCATCCCTAGCATATGAGGGCATCACCATCTCGGTTGCCCGAGGAAAGTAATCATCAAAGGTCAATAAAAGAACATTTATAACAACTTTACAAGTGATATAACCCAACTAATAATACAAAAGATACATCACATCAAAACTACATAAGCTACTCCTGTCATTACTCGTGAAGACTCATCCCTGCCCGGACTCTAGTTACCATCCAAGACAACACCTGCTAAGACTGACTGCTCACCAAAAGGGATCACGGCAGACACAACAAAACAAACAAAAGACGAACCACACAAGGTCAGTAACTGAGGCAAGACACAACATCAACTATCAGCATACTACAAACACAACCAAGCACACACACCAGATACAACCACTCCAACCAATCACCATCACCGACTGTCCACTAGACCAGCCCTGCCGGTGGGGGACCACAGTCGTTCCCACCTAAGCCCCGCTCATCATAATGAGCGATAAACCTGTCTCAGTCATGTGCACATCCCCTCCCGTGGTGGGTTCCACGGAGGGCGAAACTAGGGCGTGAAGCCACTCCCGCAAGTGACTCCACTCAGCCGAGGACGCACCTCGAGAACCAAAGACAATCAATCACAGACAGCTGCACCACAACAACCAATAAAAAAAAACACACACCAACAAATTACTATACACAATCCGCCACACGGTGACAACAACAATACAACAACGATACAACAACCGACACACTAGACAACCAACAGAAACTGAGTAGGCGAACCTACCTTTAGTGTAACACCCCCATACTCCAAGTGCCTTACCAGGACCACTCAGGTATAAAGTTGTTACCATCTCGGTTCCCCGAGGCAATGATAATCATAAGACAATAACGAAACAACATTTAAATAGTATAAGTTTAGTGAAAGAATACAATCCAAAACCAAATGCCCAAAATACGGGTTACATGTTCTCAAAACAATTGTCTAAACAACTAACTGAAAATGTCTGACAAATTACTAATGCTACAGCGGAAGACTCTATCATCTGAAGGTGACACATCCCAGCTAGCCCATGTATCTCGACTCATACCTGCTCAACAACTGCTCACCATCCCCGAATGGATCACCACAGTTTTTAAAATAATAAATGGGATCAGTACTAATCACACAATTTATATAACTCAACAAAACAACAAACAACACAGCTCAATCGTCACAGATGTACTCCGAACTCCATCACCAACTCCACAATACTGACTACACACTAAAGTGTGTAGCCCCTGCCAGTACCCCTCGCAACAGGTTACTCCTCGCCGCCAGTGGGGGACAGCAGCCGTTCCCACATAAGCCCCGCTCATCTCCGTCGAGCGATAAACCCAAATCCATTAATGTGAACATCCCTTCTGTGGTGGGTTCCACAGAAGGCAAATAATGGGCGTGAAGCCACTCCCGCAAGTGACTCCACTCAGCCAGGGACGCACCCCGAAGAACACAGACAGATACAATCAATCACAACTACTAATCAGCAATCAAAACCAACAACCGTCACAATACTCATATGATAACAATCACAAATCACCACCAACACATTATCGGACTAATACTGAGTAGGGAAACCCTACCTGGAATGCAATACAGTCAGAAGATCTCAACAACTGTTATCAAAAAGCCTTCTCTACGAATCCTCCTCCTAACATAACATCACATATATCACAAACCACACAAAACTAACACAAATCCCCCAATTCCCAAAATTAGGGTTTAACAAGACTTAATTAAATATAACAAATTAGGTACGTAGATCTTACCCTCGACGCAAGGATCACAAATATGTAAAGAAAGATGAATTCCGACCTTCCAAGCTCTGGGATTTGTCAATAATGCGATGAGTGCGAAGTACGTAAGTTGAAATCTCTTTTGAAAGTAATTAGGTTTGTAAAAGTGTATTATGAAAGTGACGGAAGTGTTTATATATTAATTCGCATTATTAACAAAACCCGACAAAACATTACCCGCAAATCGGGCTACTCGATCGAGTAACTGACGTACTCGATCATGTGCCGCCTACTCGATCGAGTACCGAGGCTACTCGATCGAGTACCCAACAGGTCAGAAACTGTTTTAAATTGCAAAACACCCCTACTCGACAGAGTAAGGCCCACTCGATAGAGTACCCAGAGACTCATAAAACCGTAGTATTACAGTCTTCTCTCCTTAAAAAGAACTTCGTCCCCGAAGTTCAAACCACAACAAAATAAAGACACACACTACTACACTCCCGACACAACAACCAAAACAAACTCAACATAAAACATGTTACTAACCCAAACTCAACCCGACTCAACCACAACAAACATACCGACACAACACCAAAAAAGGGTATAAAAGCTCTTATAAACTCTTTGCGATCATCTCCTACCCCCCTAAAAGAAACAAGGTTACGTCCCCGTAACCATACATACCTGATAAAAAAGGAAAGGGTAACGCTCTCTCATGGCCTCCTCTGCCTCCCATGTAGCTTCCTCAGTCTCGTGATTAAACCAAAGGATTTTGAGCAAAACTGTCTCACCACTCCTAGTCTTCCTAACCTTCCGGTCAAGAATCTGCTTAGGTACCTCAAGATAGGACAAGGACTCATCTAGCTCTATGCTCTCTGCATCTAACACATGTGATGGATCACTCACATACTTGCGCAACTGAGATACATGAAACACATTATGCACCCTCTCCAACGCAGCTGGTAAAGCCAAACGATAAGCAACCTCTCCAACCCATTCTAAGATCTCATAAGGCCCGATGAAATTCTGACTTAGCTTCCCTTTCTTCCCAAATCTCATAATCCCACGCATAGGAGACCCTTTCAGAAGAACCTTGTCCCTAACCTGAAACTCTTTATCCCGGCGATGTAAATCTGCATAACTCTTTTGCCTATCCTGAGCCGCTCTCATCCTTTCCCTGATCATCTTAATCTGCTCAACCATCTCATGTACCATCTCTGGTCCTAGAACCACTTTGCCTCAAAGACGTTGTCGTCCCAACAAATCGGACACCTACATCTCCTCCCATATAAGGCCTCAAACGGTGCCATGCCGATACTAGACTGATAGCTGTTGTTGTAAGAAAACTCAATCAAATCTAACCTCTGTTCCCAGCTACCACTAAAGTCCATCACATAAGCTCGTAACATATCCTCAAGAGTCTTGATTGTTCTCTCAGTCTGACCGTCTGTCGCAGGATGAAATGTTGTACTCATCTTCAACGTTGTGCCCAAAGATTCCTGCAACTCTTTCCAAAACTTTGAGATAAATCTCGCATCTCTGTCAGATACTATGTCCTTAGGGACTCCATGCAACTTTAGCACATTCTTCCGATAAGCCATAGATAATTGTGCCTTAGTCCATGTATCTTTCATTGGCACAAAATGAGCTGACTTGGTCAGTCGATCCACTATTACCCATATCATGTTGTTACCATGTTGACTCTTCGGCAAACCCACGATAAAATCCATAGAAATGGATTCCCACTTCCACTCAGGTACCTCTAAAGACTGAATCTTACCTTGTGGTCGTCGCTGTTCCCCTTTAACTCTCTGACATGTCAAACAACGGGCCACAAACTCAGCTGTTTCTTTCTTCATCACAGGCCACCAGAACGTGTTCTTTAAATCCTTGTATAGCTTGTCACCACATGGATGTACTGAATATGGTGTACAATGTGACTCTATCATGATTGTCTTTTTCAGCTCCTCATCATTAGGGACACACCACCTCCCATCAAAGCTTAGACTACCATCTGTATGAATAGAGAATCTGGACACTGTCCCTTTCTCTACTCCAGCGCTCCACTCTACCATCTTAGGATCCAACACCTGTTTACCTCGAATATCATCATAAAGATCAGGCTGCACTGTCAAATCTCCCATGGCATCCTCTCTCTGCATCATATGTATCCCAAACTTCCCCACCTCATCTCTCAACCTCATCAAAGATAAAGTTGTACACAAAGAATGTACATTCTTCCTACTCAAAGCATCTGCAACAACATTGGCTTTCCCTTCATGGTAGATAATATCCATGTAATAATCTCCAATCAGCTCCATCCACCTCCTCTGTCTCATATTCAACTCCTTTTGAGTGAAGATGTACTTGAGACTCTTGTGATCAGAAAATACCATAAAGGTCACCCCATAAAGGTAATGTCTCCAAATCTTGAGAGCAAACATCACTGCACCCAACTCTAGATCGTGTGTAGGATAGTTCTCCTCATAAGGCTTCAATTGCCTAGAAGCATAGGCAATTACTTTACCGTTCTGCATCAACACACATCCCAACCCATTCTTTGAGGCATCTGTATAAACCTCAAAGTTCTCAATCCCTTCAGGCAATGCCAAGATAGGAGCTATGGTCCAACGCTCCTTTAATGTTTGGAACGCCATTTCACAACTCTCATCCCAACGAAACCTGTTCTCTTTCTTCATCAAAGCTGTCATAGGTCTAGCAATCTTGGAGAAATCCTTCACGAACCGTCTGTAATATCCAGCTAAACCCAAGAAACTCCTGATCTCAGCAACATTCTTTGGTGCTTCCCACTTTGTCACTGCCTCAATCTTTGCCGGATCCACAGCTACCCCATCCTTAGAGATCACATGTCCTAGAAAAGCAAGTCTCTCTAACCAGAACTCACACTTAGACAGCTTAGCATATAACTCATGCTCCCTCAAGGTCTGCAACACAATCCTCAGATGCTCCTCATGCTTCTCCTTAGTCTTGGAATAGACTAAGATGTCATCGATGAACACCACCACAAACTTGTCCAAAACCTGTCTGAAGATTCTGTTCATCAAATCCATAAACACAGCCAGGGCATTAGACAACCCAAAAGGCATCACCACATACTCATAATGGTCATACCTCGACGTGAAAGCTGTCTTCGGTATGCCCACCTCTCTAATCTTCACCTGATGGTACCCCGACCTCAAATCAATCTTGGAAAAGACTGATGCACCACTCAACTAATGAAACAGGTCATCTATCCTTGGCAAAGGATACTTGTTCTTCACCGTCACTCGGTTTAGCTCCCTGTAGTCTATGCACAACCTCAAACTCCCATGTTTCTTTTTCACAAAAAGAACTGGTGCTCCCCACGGTGATACACTAGGTCTAATGTATCCCTTCTCTATCAGATCATCTAACTGTTTCCTGAGCTCCTCCATCTCTTTAGGACTCATCCGGTATGGTGCCTTAGAGATTGGCCCCGTCCCCGGTTTCAACTCAACCGTGAAATCTATCTCCCTCTTCGGTGGCTGTAACACCCCCATTTATTTAAGGGCCTGGACTAGGACTCCTCAGATAAATAAGGGTGTTACCATCTTGGAAACCCGAGGCAGTAGATAACAAAGGGAAAGATAAACAGTACTTTAAATTAAAAGTTTATAAATGTTTACAACTGAAATGGAACATGTCTCAAAACTGGAAATAAAGTCTGATAGCTAAATGGAAATAAAAGTGGGCTAGCTCTAAGTCAGGTGATCCATGCTCTCTCCCCTGCCAGCTCCAAATGTCTCAACAACTCACAATCCGCTCCCCCAAAATGGATCATCACAGCGTATATGAATACACGGTCAACCACGAGGTTGAGTAGGTAATACGATATAAATAAAGAATGCAATGCTATAATCCTCCATTCTCAACTCCATCACACACATCCCCGAACGCCCAAAGAATACCGATCCCCGGGACTATATCAATCGACCGTCGTCGATATACCGGCTAAATGTAGCCGAGGACACCAGGGCAAGTCTGCGAACCCGCCTGGGCCTTAATCGCAATAATCTCATCTCCTCCAACTCCAACTCCGATGCAAATGCAATGTATGAAACGTATGAAACAAAAATGCTCAACAACATAAATAAGATAATCAGATATGTCATATAATCACCGAACATGCCAACTCTTTATAATCGTAAGAACTCAATCGAGTATTCCCTACCTCGATCGTTAGCCAAATAGTCGGGTGCTCAGTAATATTCCACAACAAATTCGCCCTCTGAAAGATAAATAAATGATAAATGATTACTTAACCATTCCCGTTCCCAAAATAGAAGCTTACTAAAAATAGAAACTTCCTAACATGGAAAGTTTCCTTAAATGGAAACTTCCCCGATATAGCAGTTTTCCATTTTAACCAACCCGACTCAAAACCCGTCTCTAATTATTTAAAAGACTCGGGAATTAAATTAAATAACTAATACGATAAATAAAAGATTAAACGAATTATACGATTAAGAAAAGAAACCGAAACAAACATTGAACCCTAACAACCCGACTCCCACAACCCGTGACTTCACACTCGCCCAAACCCCTCACGCGCCGCCTGAACCACCACGACAACCACCAGGCCCGTTCCCGATTCGACCCAACCGCCGACAACCGACCCCAACCTGGTCGATCGCTCGCCGGCGAATCAAACCAGGGTGCTAACGACACGACACGCCGCCTATCGGGGTTGCCGCCACCAACAAATTTCCTTTGCAACCCCATAACCACCACCGTCGTCAACATCATCCTATGCTACCACCACCACTCTGCTCGCCGAAAAACAACGCACACAGACGCCGTGGCGCCTCCGTTTCGACCTCCCCCGAGTCCACGGTGGCACCACCCCAATTCTAATCGTCTAAACCCGCCTGAAAACCTCTGTTTAAACCCGTTTGGTTGTCCCTGTCGATGACGCCTCTCACCGCCATTTCCAGCGCCTAAAACCTCCCTAACCACCACCAATAGGGGCGACTCAAACCACCCAATACAATTACCCCGACACCCACCACCATTATCACCTCCCTGTGACACACGGTGACAACAACTACATTCCGACAAACGAGAAAAAAAAAAAAGAAAGGGTGACTGCTTACCTAAACTGCCACGTAAACCACCACTAAGGCCGCCTCAAAGCGTCGACAACCACCCTATGCTCTTCCCTGCTGCACCGTCACTACCCACGTTCAACCTCACCCTCTCGATTTGTGTGATTGTGAAAATGTGTGCCGTCGAAGTGAGGGAGGCGGGTGAGAGAGGAGTGTTTTGTAGAGCTAGGGTAAAATTAGGTTAAAGAATTAGGTTAGACGGTAAATGGGTCATGGGTAATCGTGCCTGGGTAAATGGGTAAGTGTCATGGATCAGCGTGGTTGGTAAATGGACTAGCTAACGTGACTTCGTTCAGTTAAACCCGTCTCAACAAGTTTACGAATAACTCGATCTTACGATATCAATACGACTAAACACTTAACTCGACTCAATTAGCGATATAAAATACGGAGTATTACAGTCTTCCCCCCTTAAAATGAACTTCGTCCCGAAGTTCGCTCATCTATCAAACCTCCAAGCATCACCGTGGGTACCAAAACAGATTTTCTAATGTAGATAACTCATGGATTTAGGCCCATAAAACAAAATGTTACATTCTACCCTCCTGAAAAGAAAGTTACGTCCCGGAACTTACCTCATGCAAACAGGTGTGGATAGCTTTCCCTCATGGAAGCCTCAGTCTCCCATGTAGCTTCCTCAACATTGTGGTTAGTCCACAAGACTTTCACCAAAGCTGTCTCTCCATTCCTGGTCTTCCTCACTTTCCTGTCCAAAATCTCCTTAGGTGTCTCCAGATAGGACAACTGCTCATCCACCTCGATCACCTCAGGACTCAACACATGTGATGGATCGCTCAAGTACCTCCGCAACTGGGAAACATGAAAGACATTGTGAACTCTGGCTAACGCTGGTGGCAAAGCTAAACGGTATGCCACCTCTCCAACTCTGTCCAAAATCTCATAAGGTCCGATGAATTTCTGACTCAGCTTTCCTCGCTTCCCGAACCTCATAACTCCCTTCATCGGCGACACTTTGAGTAGTACCTTCTCTCCCACCTCGAAAGAAATGTCACTTCTCCTAGTGTCGATAGCTCTTCTCATCTGTCTCCGGGAAGCTCTCATCTTTTGCCTAATAATCTGCACTGTCAACCATCTCCTGAATCATCTCTGGCCCCAAAACGACAGCGTCATATCGATCATCCCAATACACAGGACTCCTGCATTTCCTACCATAAAGTGCCTCAAATGGAGCCATCCCAATGTTAGCGTGATAACTGTTGTTGTAAGAAAACTCGATCAACCCCAGTCTGTCTTCCCAAGATCCGCCAAACTCTAGAACACAAGCTCTCAACATATCCTCGAGGGTCTGAATAGTCCTCTCTGTCTGGCCGTCGCAGTAGAGTGTAAATGAAAAGCGGTGCTCATCTTCGATTGAGTACCCATCAAAGACTCGTAATTCTCGCCGAACTTGGATAGAAACCTGGAATCTCTGTCGGAAACGATATCTTTAGGCACACCATGCAACTTTACCACGTACTGAACATAAGCCTTAGCCAACTCAGCCTTACTCCAAGTATCTTTCATAAGAATAAAGTGAGCTGATTTGGTTAACCTGTCGACGATCACCCAAATCATGTTGTTACCTCTCTGAGTCCGAGGCAACCCGACGATGAAGTCCATGGATATACTCTCCCACTTCCACTCTGGCACATCTAGCGGCTGAACCTTCCCCTGCGGTCTCTTGTGTTCACCCTTCACTCTCTGGCATGTCAAACATCGAGACACGAACTCAAAGAACTTCCTTCTTCATATTAGGCCACCAAAATGTCTTCTTGAGGTCCTTGTATAACTTATCCCCTCCAGGATGTACGAGAATAAGGAGTAGCATGTGCCTCGGAAGAATTTTCCTCTTCGCTTCCTCATTAGCCGGCACACACCACCTCTGTCCAAACCTCAAACTCCCATCCGAATGAATACTCGAATTTAGAGTACGGTTTCGTACACTGCTGTTCCACCGCACCGCGCCATTTCGAACTCTAGCATCCTCTTTCTCAGAACTCTCGAATCTTCTCGTACAACTCTGGCTCAACTGTCATATCTCCAATAGTCTCGCCTCGTCGGATCATGTAAATCCCCATCTTTCTTAGCTCACCCAACATCCTCACCCTGGATCTGGCACTGATCAGGGCATGGATAGACTTCCGACTCAAAGCATCAGCTACGACATTCGCCTTCCCTTCATGATAGAGTAGGTCCATGTCATAGTCACCAATCAACTCGATCCACCTCCTCTCGTCTCATGTTCGGCTCCTTCGAGTATAGATATACTTCGAGACTCTTGTGATCGAAAAATACCTTGAAAGTCGCTCCATAGAGATAATGTCGCCACAACTTGAGAGCAAACACCACGGCTCCCAACTCTAGATCATGGGTAGGGTAGTTCTCCTCATAGGTCTTCAATTGTCGAGAAGCGTAAGCGATTACCTTCCCGTTCTGCATCAACACACACCCCAACCCCTTCTTGGAAGCATCAGTATATACTTCGAAGTTATCATTCCCATCTGGCAAGGCAAGGATAGGAGCTGAGGTTAGGCGCTCTTTGAGGGTCAAGAAAGCCTTCTCACAACCCTCATCCCAGACAAACCTGTTCTCTTTCCTCATTAGTGATGTCAATGGTTTTGCTATCTTCGAAAAATCTTTGACAAACCTCCTGTAGTATCCAGCTAGTCCCAAGAAACTTCGAATTTCGCCCACATTCTTTGGGCTCTGCCATCTAGTCACAGCCTCGATTTTGCTAGGATCCACTAACACCCCTTCCTTGGAAATCACATGCCCTAGAAAGGCAACTTTCTTCAACCAGAACTCGCACTTACTCAATTTGGCATACAACTGATTCTCTGCCAAGGTTCTCAGTACTATCCTTAGATGCTCCTTGTGCTCTTCCTCATTTTTGGAGTAAACCAATATGTCATCGATAAACACAACCACGAACTTGTCCAGATAAGGACTGAACACCCGATTCATTAGCTCCATAAATACAGCTGGCGCATTGGTCAATCCGAAGGGCATGACCACGAACTCATAGTGTCCATATCTGGTCCTGAATGCAGTCTTAGGAATATCCTCGTTCTTTATCCTCAATTGGTGATAACCCGACCTCAGATCAATCTTCGAGAATACTCCAGCTCCACTCAATTGGTCAAACAAATCATCGATCCTTGGCAATGGATAACGGTTCTTGATAGTCACATTATTCAACTCTCGGTAATCCACACACAGCCTCAAACTTCCATCCTTTTTCTTGACAAATAGCACAGGTGCTCCCCAAGGTGAAACACTGGGTCGAATATATCCCTTCTCAGCCAATTCATCCAATTGTTTCTTCAATTCTTCCATCTCTTTCGGTCCCATACGATATGGTGGCTTAGAAATAGGTCCAGCTCCCGGCTTTAGATCAATGGAAAAGTCAATGTCGCGCCTAGGTGGTAGCCCAGGAATCTCTTCCGGGAATACCCCCTCAAAGTCTCTCACCACAGGTATCTCAGAAATCCTGGGGGTCTCAGACTCTCTATCCCACATCTGACACAAGATCAACTGGTCTCCCTTCCTCATACTCGATTTTAGGGTATTTACAGAAATAAATTTGACATTGGGTTTGACCATGTATCCCTTGTAGGTTACTCTGACTCCCTTAGGTCCTCTCAGTGATATTTTCTTTTGGTAGCAGTCAATGAAAGCTTTGTACTTTCCCAACCAATCCATCCCTAGAATCACCTCGAAACCACCCAATGGAAACTCCATAAGGTCACAGTGAAAGACAACCTCCCCAATCTGAATAGGTACACTCGTATAAATCCTATCACAAGACACAGACTCTCCCGAGGGTACTATAACAGAATCAACGACTCTATCATATGCAGTAAGGTTTAAGGCTCTAACATGCTCCCTAGATATGAATGAATGTGTGGCACCATAATCGAATAACACGAATGTGGGTTTAGAATTGACAAGAAATGTACCAGTCACGACATGGGCATCCTCCTTTGCTGCTTCCTTTCCCATGGCAAAGAGCTTGCCACTGGTCTTAGCTCCGACTGACTCGATGAAGCGGTAGTGGGTTGCTTGCTCCCCTCGTTCTGGTTTCTCTGGAAGTTACCACCCCCGCTGAGCTGGTTTTGCTGGCTACGGTTCTGATAATTGTTGTAGCTTCCTTGATAATCACATTACTTGCCCCGGATCGAGCACCTCCTCCATAGCCAAAGTGTTAGGAGCACGGTAGTTGTTGTACCACGATCCCGCCGTACGAGATCCGCCAGTATCCAGATGTAGGTGTCCGGAAACCCCGACTTGGTTTCCTCCTGAACTTCGCATTCCCACTTCTTGTGTCCCAACTTTCCACACCATAACAGTGACCCCAGGCGCATTACCTCCAATACTAGCACCTCAGAATCGCCTCCGCTTTGATTCCTCATCCCCCCAAGAGCACTATTGGTGGAGTATCCACCGAACTTGCCCGACTCTGTTTCTTGGCCCCAGATTATCACCGACGCTTCCGGCTTCCTCTTCTCGCTTTTCCTTTCTTATCCTCCTTGATCCGCTCGGAGAGCCTCTCGCAGCACCCAGCCCTCGGGTAGATGTCCCGAACGGTGGTAGGTGGGGCCGCCGTGAGCCTCTTCTTGATATCCACCGTCGGTCCCCTCTCAAATATCATAGCCAGCATGGTCTCCTCCCTAGCAAATTCGTCGATGTATGAGGCCAACTCGTCGGAATTTCTGTGATAAGTGTCCACTGTCATGTCCTCTGTCATCCGAAATGTATCAAAATCCTCCCGAGCTTAGCTTTCTGAACTCGGCATGAATCGTCCGTCAAGACGCTTGGAACTCTAACCAAGACACATAACCCTCCTCGATGTCCCTAGCAACATGTCGGATCTCCGCCTTGTTCCCGATCCACCATTCTCCAGTAGTGGCCCCTAAGATAGTGGGCGCTGGTCCACTTGCAGCTCCTCCTCCGACAAGCAATCACTCAAAAAGGTTGGTGAATTCCCGACACCACTCACCCAGCAAGTGAGGTTCCCCTTCCCCAGTGAAGATGGTAGGATTATGCCTCGCCACTGTGGTACTCATCTTAGCAGGATCAATTCTTTTGGACTTTAGGGCCTCATTCTCAGCCCGTAGCTGATCTAACTCTTCCTGGGTGATGTTTACAGTTGTGGCCCTTCTTGGAGGCATGACTATAAGAAAATTTTAGGAATTAGCTGCAACACAAAATCACTTTGGCAACTCTAGCCAATTCTATCACTTCTTACCCTACTTGTCTACCTAGCATGGTTTAGGGATCATATAACCGCATATCACTAGACATAGCCTTCTAACACAAACTTTATAGAGATATATGTATGAATCAACTTTAAAACATGCAAAGCATTATGCCACAACCTCCCATCAACTCTTTTATGCAACAATTAGTACATCAATCAGTTAACACTTAGGCAACGATATATGAATTCATGCTCAACATCATGCAACTTTTCTACCCTTTCTCTCATATACACTCAGGGTTCCCTGGTCAAACTGAGAGGGCCAATGGTTCGGTGTGAGGGGGCCCCTAACTCATCCCTTACCTTTAGTGTGCTCCTAACAGTTCTATCCCGGGGTTCATTTTATTTAGACTCTTCCTATGTTCATTGGATTCATTGGTTTAGGCCTGAGGATCGTTCGCTCTGATACCACTTTGTAACACCCCCATTTATTTAAGGGCCTGGACTAGGACTCCTCAGATAAAGAAGGGTGTTACCATCTCGGAAACCCGAGGCAGTAGATAACAAAGGGAAAGATAAACAACACTTTAAATTAAAAGTTTATAAATGTTTACAACTGAAATGAAACATGTCTCAAAACTGGAAATAAAGTCTGATAGCTAAACGGAAATAAAAGTGGGCTAGCTCTAAGTCAGGTGATCCATGCTCTCTCCCCGCCACTCCAAATGTCTCAACAACTCACAATCGCTCCCCAAGAAATGGATCATCACAGGCGTACATGAATACACAGGGTCAACCACGAGGTTGAGTAGGTAATACGATATAAATAAAGAATGCAATGCTATAATCCTCCATTCTCAACTCCATCACACACATCCCCGGAACGTCCAGCCATACCGATCCCCGGCAGACTATATCAATCGACCGTCGTCGATATACCGGCTAAAGGCGAGGACACCAGGCAAGTCTGCGCAGAACCCGCTTGGCCTTAATCGCAATAATCTCATCTCCTCCAACTCCAACTCCGATGCAAATGCAATGTATGAAACGTATGAAACAATAATGCTCAACAAGATAAATAAGATAATCAGATATGTCATATAATCACCGAACATGCCAACTCTTTATAATCGTAAGAACTCAATCAGTGTATTCCCCTACCTCAGTACTGCAGTCAAATAGTCGGGTGCTCAGTAATATTCCACAACAAATTCGCCCTCTGAAAGATAAATAAATGATAAATGATTACTTAACCATTCCCGTTCCCAAAATAGAAGCTTACTAAAAATAGAAACTTCCTAACATGGAAAGTTTCCTTAAATGGAAACTTCCCCGATATAGCAGTTTTCCATTTTAACCAACCCGACTCAAAACCCGTCTCTAATTATTTAAAAGACTCGGGAATTAAATTAAATAACTAATACGATAAATAAAAGATTAAACGAATTATACGATTAAGAAAAGAAACCGAAACAAACATTGAACCCTAACAGCCCGACTCCCACAACCCGTGACTTCACACTCGCCCAAACCCCTCACGCGCCGCCTGAACCACCACGACAACCACCAGGCCCGTTCCCCAGTTCGACCCAACCGCCGACAACCGACCCCAACCTGGTCGATCGCCGCGGCGAACGAACCAGGGGTCGCCAACAACACGACACGCCGCCTATCAGGGGTTGCCGCCACCAACAGCCTCCCTTTGCAACCCCATAACCACCACCGTCGTCAACATCATCCTATGCTACCACCACCACTCTGCTCGCCGACAAACAACGCACACAGACGCCGTGGCGCCGCCGTTTCGACCTCCGCCGAGTCCACGGTGGCACCACCCCAATTCTAATCGTCTAAACCCGCATGAAAACCCCTGTTTAAACCCGTTTGGTTGTCCCTGTCGATGACGCCTCTCACCACCATTTCCACCGCCTAAAACCTCCCTAACCACCACCAATAGGGGCGACTCAAACCACCCAATACAATTACCCCGACACCCACCACCATTATCACCTCCCTGTGACACACGGTGACAACAACTACAACCCGACAAACGACAAAAAAAAAAAAAGGGTGACTGCTTACCTAAACTGCCACGTAAACCACCACTAAGGCCGCCTCAAAGCGTCGACAACCACCCTATGCTCTTCCCTGCTGCGCCGTCACTACCCACGTTCAACCTCACCCTCTCGATTTGTGTGATTGTGAAAATGTGTGCCGTCGAAGTGAGGGAGGCGGGTGAGAGAGGAGTGTTTTGTAGAGCTAGGGTAAAATTAGGTTAAAGAATTAGGTTAGACGGTAAATGGGTCATGGGTAATCGTGCCTGGTAAATGGGTAAGTGTCATGGATCAGCGTGGTTGGTAAATGGACTAGCTAACGTGACTTCGTTCAGTTAAACCCGTCTCAACAAGTTTACGAATAACTCGATCTTACGATATCAATACGACTAAACACTTAACTCGACTCAATTAGCGATATAAAATACGGAGTATTACAGTGGCAACCCCGGAATCTCCTCTGGAAAGACATCTGTAAACTCACCCACCATTGGTATCTGATCAACTGTCGGACTCTCTATCCGGTCATCTATCACATGGCACAAGATCAAAGGGCGTCCCTTCCTCAGATAGGACTTCAAGGTCACAGCTGCAATCAACTTAACTTTGGGTTTGACCACAAACCCACGATAAGACACACTAACACCCTTAGGACCTCTCAAGGACACTTTATTTTGATGACAGTCTATCTTAGCTTTGTACTTTCCCAACCAATCCATCCCGACTATCATCTCAAAACCGTCTAAAGGAAACTCTAACAAGTCTACAGGTAGATCAACTTGCCCAACTATCATAGATACATCTCTATACAACCTCCCACATGATACAGACTCACCTGAAGGTATAAAAACTTTCTCACTTACAGACTCATATACCCTCAAACCCAACCGTTTAACATGACTCGAAGAAACAAATGACTGAGACGCCCCCGAATCAAACAAAAAAAAGGTATGAATACCGTTAACAAGAAAAGTACCAGTGATAACATGTGCGTCGTCCTCAGCTGCTTTCTTATCCATCATAAAAAGCTTTCCACTGGTCTTCTGTCCACCTCCCTGGACAGTACTGGCTGATGTGGTCGGCTTAGCACCCGACCCCTGATTGTTGTTGTTGTTCGTAACTAATTTCTGATAAGAATTACCGCCATTGCGGTTACCTCCACCCTGGTTGCTCTGACCTCCCCGGTTAGACCATGACCCAGTCGGTCTGTTACTCGCATAACTCTATGCCGGCCCTTGAGAAGAGCTCCCCTGAGCCGTTCTCTGAAAAGCTCCAGGTACACTCGTGCACTCATGTCTCTTGTGGCCTACACCGCCACAGCCAAAGCAGGTCATCCCCCAACTACCACTACCGCTTCCACGGCCACGCCCAAAGGAAGCCCCAGCACTAAACCCTAAACCAGAAGAAAACGCTCTAGCCTGACTGTGGTTGCCTTTCTTGTAATTAGATTGGCCACCACCTTCACTCTCAGCCTTTCTTTTCTCACTACTTCTCTCCCGGGCTATCTCCACCAACCTCTCAGCTCTCCCAGCCCTCTTATAAGCTTCCTTAACATCAGTAAGGACTCCCACGGGTAACTTGTCCATGATCCTGGGTGTCAACCCCCTCTCAAATCTCAGCGCTAGGTTCTTCTCACTCAACCCCATGTCCTCAGCATATCTAGACTTCTCATTAAACTGTTTGTAGTACTCAGCAACTGACATATCAGATGTCATCCTAAACCTATCAAACTCTTCCCTCAGCTTACTCCTCACATGCTCAGGTACAAACTCTCTCCGCATAGCCCTCCGAAACTCTTCCCAAGGTATAGCAGGTAGGCCCTACTTCGTATACATCTCTCTAGCACTCGCTTTAACCTTATCCCACCACTCACCGGCCGCCTCCCTCAAGTAGAACGCAGCTTGTTCTACTTTCATCTCATCAGGACAATGTACCAGGTCGAGAATGTTCTCCATCTCATGATGCCAATTATCAAGAAGAATTGGCTCCCCGGTCCCCTTGTACTCTTTCGGGTTGAACCTCGCTATATAAAGACTGATCTTAGAGTGATCAACCTCCTTATCCTTCCCCACTCTCTTTAGGGCCTCCGTAAGAGCATCCTGATGCTCCAATATCTTAACTATGTCGTCGATGTTCATGCTCTCAGCTCTCGCATACAAAGCGGTTTTCTTTGGCGGCATCTTGAAAATATATAAGAAAAGGTTGATATAAACATACATACCATAACCCAAAACACGAAAACACCCTGCTCAGAACCCACTCAATCGAGTGCCTAAACCTACTCGATCGAGTAGCGGCTACTCGATCGAGTGCCCACCATACTCGATCGAGTGCCCCGACCTCAAACCCAAAACAGACCTTCTGATCTCTAACATACTCGACCGAGTAGCATAGCCACTCGATCGAGTGACCCCCTACTCGATCGAGTGCCCTATATACTCGATCGAGTACCCAAAACACGATTCTGGTTATAAAAACGTCAAAATGCCGACTCGATCGAGTCAGACCCACTTGATCGAGTACCTCACCTACTCGATCGAGTACCCTCTACTCGATCGAGTCATGCTGACTCGTATATACTACCCGCATGTTATCTCTCATAACCCAACGTACTATGCAACTTTATGAACTCAACATTATAATATGACTAAGCATGCAATTCTACACAATTCCTCATACAATCAACAAAACAAACTATTTCATGTTATCAAATGCCACATAATAAACAACCATCATGCTTCTTTATTGAAACTAACATATGTACACACCCCACCAAATTTTCAATCACAATTTCAATCTTCTACTCCCAACATCCAACAATTCACAACATACATCGTTACGTTCACATAAGCTGACAAACACCACATACGACCTTGACACATACCGCCCATGTGACCGGTTCAAAATTGTAGGGCGAGTTCGCGACTTTAGGACGTCTCCCAAGCCTTTGCATTAGCTCCTACAACATTTATCCCGGGTTCATTTTAATTGACTCCCTATATTCATTATATTCATTAGTTACAAGTTTCAGGATCGTCGCTCTGATACCATTTTGTAACACCCGCATACTCCAAGTGCCTTACCAGGACCACTCAGGTATAAAGCTGTTACCATCTCGGTTCCCCGAGGCAATGATAATCATAAGACAATAACGAAACAACATTTAAATAGTATAAGTTTAGTGAAAGAATATAATCCAAAACCAAATGCCCAAAATACGGGTTACATGTTCTCAAAACAATTGTCTAAACAACTAACTGAAAATGTCTGACAAACTACTAATGCTACAGCGGAAGACTCTATCATCTGAAGGTGACACATCCCAGCTAGCCCATGTATCTCGACTCATACATGCTCAACAACTGCTCACCATCCCTGAATGGATCACCACAGCTTTTAAAACAATAAACGGGGTCAGTACTAATCACACAATTTATATAACTCAACAAAACAACAAACAACACAGCTCAATCGTCACAGATGTACTCCGAACTCCATCACCAACTCCCCAATACTGACTACACACTAAAGTGTGTAGCCCTGCCAGAGTACCCATCGCAACAGGTTACTCCTCGCCGCCAGTGGGGGACCGCAGCCATTCCCACCTAAGCCCCGCTCATCTCCGTCGAGCGATAAACCCAAATCCATTAATGTGCATATCTCTTATGTGGTGGGTTCCACAGAAGGCGAATAATGGGCGTGAAGCCACTCCCGCAAGTGACTCCACTCAGCCAGGGATGCACCCCGAAGAACACAGACAGATAGAATCAATCACAACTACTAATCAGCAATCAAAACCAACAACCGTCACAATACTCGTATGATAACAATCAGCAATCACAAATAACCACCAACACATTATGGGACTAATACTGAGTAGGGAAACCCTACCTGGAATGCAATACAGTCAGACGATCTCAACATCTGTTATCAAAAAGCCTCCTCTACGAATCCTCCTCCTAACATAACATCACATATATCACAAACCACACAAAACTAACACAAATCCCCCAATTCCCAAAATTAGGGTTTAACAAGACTTAATTAAATATAACAAATTCGGTACGTAGATCTTACCCTCGACGCAAGGATCACAAAGATGTAAAGAAAGATGAATTCCGACCTTCCAAGCTCCGGGATTTGTTAATAATGCGATGAGTGCGAAGTACGTAGGTTGAAATCTCTTTTGAAAGTAATTAGGTTTGTAAAAGTGTATTATGAAAGTGACGGAAGTGTTTATATATTAATTAGCATTATTAACAAAACCCGACAAAACATTTCCCGCAAACCGGGCTACTCGATCGAGTAACTGACGTACTCGATCGAGTGCCGCCTACTCGATCGAGTACCGAGGCTACTCGATCGAGTACCGAGGCTACTCGATCGAGTACCTAACAGGTCAGAAACTGTTTTAAATCGCAAAACACCCCTACTCGACAGAGTAAGGCCCACTCGATAGAGTACCGATAGACTCATAAAACCGTAGTATTACAATTAGCCAACCGCAACAATTCCTCAATCAACCACAAGACATCGACCAAGCAAGCAACCCCTATACAAACAGCATACAATTCTATTACTACCACTACAACCCTACAAGGAACGACAAAGACAAAGACGATGATGATGACATACCTACGCATCTCACAACGGCGTTAAGACCGCTACCCGACTCAAGCAAATCATTCTCAAGGCACTAGCATCCTCAAAGGCTCCCATGGAAGGTATTTGGTGAAGGGAAAGGAGGGAGGTGGCATCTAGGTCTGAAGGAAGGAGGCGGAAATGACTTGCGGTTTTAACAAAACACGATTATAAACCCTCGCTGTATAGACGCTACTCGATCGAGTAACTAACTTACTCGATCGAGTGGCCCCTACTCAATTGAGTACCCAAGCTACTCGATCGAGTAGCCTCTACTCTATCGAGTACCACTCATCCTCATACTCTAATAAGACACTAGACATCTCTGGCACGCATTCCTAAAGACCATCACCTGCCCCCAAAGGTCGGTCAACGCCGGTCAACGGGTCCCTAAAAGGGCGGGTATTACAGTCTTCCCCCCTTAAAAAGAACTTCGTCCCCGAAGTTCGACTCATCCTCCCCTAAACCAAACAAAAAGAAACCGAAGGTCGACACCCCCGTTCTCCCGACACAGGTCCACTACTCTCTAGAGGCATTATCCCACTATGTCATCATCATCAACTTTTAACATATATATTCAAGACAGGAAATAAAAACCGAAGGAGCTGGAGACAGGGAATTGATTAAAGAAAAGATGTTCGAAGAATGGGACGAATTCATTAGAAGAAACACAGTTCCTCGTAACCGGAAGCGATCTGGTTTTTATTCCAATGGTATGGAAAGAACATTATTTCGTATTTGTATAAATTTCAAAAGCGAAACAAAGGAAGTCTTTGGACAACACAGAGTACGCCGACTGGGTGCAAACACAAATACACAAAGTTGCAGATTTGGTGGTATGATTAATTGATAGTTCTTTAAATTATTTTCGTATATCAACATTGAAATAATGAATTTCAATGTTTGTAAGATTATCACTAATTGTTAAGCTTAATATTGTAGGCGGAGCACATGAGTGACTACTTAGCAAAGAAGAACGTGGAAAGAGCAGATGATATAATAACGTTTGATGTTGTCAACATCAACTTCCCTTGGCAAAAGACAGAGATGAACAATACTGAGTCCGAAACTTCTTAATGATGCACATGATTCGATATGAGGGTGTAATGTTTGAAGCCGACCTGAACCAAAAAGTGTATAGGCGATACTACTGGCTAGAAATGGCAGCAGCATTGCTTTTAGCTGACATAAATGAGAACATAACACCTTTGATCGAAAAAGTAAAAGAATTTTCAGATGGGAAGGACGAAATCTGGAAGATATTGAAGCAAACGAGGAAGAACAACGAAAAGGTGAAAGGGAAGCAGAAAGAAGAAGTACTAATGGCAGAAGGTCAAACAAAAGAGAACGCTAATGTTGTTGTGGAGGAGACAAATAAAGAAGATGTTCCGGAAACAGCAAAGGAGGATTGTACTAAGAAACCGATTATTAACACAGAATTGCCAATTCTTCGGCAATCTCCTAGGAAAAGGTAAAAACCAAAGCATTTACAATTTTATATACAAAAAGGTAGAAAGTAATTATTACAAAGGTGTCCAGAAATAATAACTGACTGTTAGTATTGATTTGCTTTACAGAGGAGCTGATTCCGGAAAAGATGGTGAAGATCGTAGCAACGAGCCCGCAATAACATACAAACGTGGTAGGATTAAGACCGTTGCAAATCCTAAGAACCGCGATAGAGGTAGAGGAAGGAATTAGGACTACTATATTTGTTAGAACAAAGTTGTAATTAAACTAAATGGTATGTAATGTTAGTACAAGAAGGAATTTAATGGTACTTTTTATAATGGTAAAGTAGTGATCGCTATTTTGGATACTTTTTATAATGGTAAAGTAGTGCCCGCAATAACTCTTGCTAAAGTGTGATATTATTTCACGTTTGGTGTGATATTGTGTAATAATTGCTGTGATATTGCTTCTCAATATCACACAGTTTGCTAAATAATACCACACTGGTTACTTAAAAATATCACTATGGATATGGATTTTTAAATCTCACGTTGATATTGTTTTTAGAATGTTGTGATATGGTTGTGTACACAGGTTGATATTGTTTCTCAGTTTCACACAGTTTGAAAAACAATATCACACAGATTACTAAACAATATCACACAGATTACTAAACAATATCACAGATTACTAAACAATACCACACTGGTTACTTTAAAATATCACTATGGATATGGATTTTTAAATTTCACGTTGATATTGTTTTTAGAATGTTGTGATATTGTTGTGTACACAGGTTGATATTGTGTTAGAAAATTGCAGAAGCATATAATAAACTGCTATATTTTGATTTGATGTTTGTGATATTGTTTAAATATAAACTCGAACTGCTGTATTTTGACAACACACAAAACACAAGATGTGAAAATCTTAAAGCAAAAGGCATATATAGTAGTTCTGATGTAGTGATACTGTTTAGAGTAAGATGTGAAATATATAAATATCGGAAATTTCCCATGGTACCCTCGAAGTTTGGCAGATTACACATGGTACCCCTCATTTTAAGTTTCTACATATGGTACCCCTGTATTTACCGTTTTCTTTCCCAGAATGCCCTTTGCCAAAGTTCCGTCATCACTCCGTTACTCCTCTGCCTAATAACCCTCTTTTTTTGTTATTTAATACACTAATACTACATTAATATATCTTAATCCCTAAACCAATTATCACCATCTTCTTCAAAATTACCCCAAAAAGCAACCTCTTTCACCCACCACCATACCAATCACCTTCATCATCATCTTAACTGCCAACAGCTTCCCGCCCTCGCTGAGCACTGCACCACCACCAAGTCGACGCCACCGTGCCACCACCACCAAGCCGTCGACGCCAAACCAGTCCACAACCCACAATTGTCGCCTCTCTCCCCTTTTCCTCCTCTCCCATTCTGTACTCCTTCCACACGACAACACCGTGATCACCATCGCACAACCTTCACCAACGCACAACCTCCTCCTCCCCTTTCTTTTTCCACCTGTCGTCGACACTCCTGGAGTTCAGGCGACCATCGTCGGTGCAACTCGTCGTCACCCTTTATTATGAAAAAAAAACAGATCTGAGGATTGTTGATGGTTGGAAGAGACAAGGTGGAGAATGGGCGGCTGGTGATGTCGCCGCCTTTCTACTATTTTCTGGTGAGATTTTTTTCAGATTTGGATTTTTTTTAGTGGGGTGATTGTTATTGTGTGAGTTGGTGGTGATTTTATTGTTGGCGGCTCATGGTGGTGGTTATTGTTGGTGTGGGTAGTGGTGATCAAAGATGATGTTGATGGTTGATATAATGGTGGCCTGGTGGACTGGTTTGGCGAAGTCGCCTGAGCATGGTGGGGGTGGGGTGGGGGAGTGATGGTTGGGATTTAGATATTGAAGTTAGTTTATTGTATAAATTAATGATTTATGTCTTATTAGTGTATTAAATAACCAAAAAAAAGGGTCATTAGTTAGAGGACTAACGGAATGATGACGGAAGTTGGGCAAGGGGCATTCTGGGAAAGAAAAAGGTAAATACAGGGGTATTATATGTAGAAACTTAAAATGAGGGGTACCATGTGTAATCTGCCAAAGTTCGAGGGTACCATGGGAAAAAACCGTATAAATATAAGGTGTGATATTGTTTCTCAGTATCACAAAATACAAAAACAAGACAACTGAGACAAATAAAATAATCAAATATTCTCCGAGTACGAGTATTTTCTATATAAAAATAAAGTATAATCTATACTTTAATGAAGGTTGTGGTGTATATTAATATAATAGTCATAAAGTATGTCGTCTATTTGTCTTTCTTTATAATTAATGAGCGCCATCAACAAAAACTCCTTCAACCGATCAACGATCATCAGCATCATCCTCATCTGAACTGCCCTGAAAAATACAAAAAGGTGAAACAGTGATATTATTTTATATAAGGAGTGATATTATTTCAAATGAAGTGTGATATTGTTTCTATCTCGGAACAATTACAAACAATATCACATTCTGTTATCCTCAAATAGTGATATTGTGTAGTATAAAGTGTGATATTATTTCTAAAATTACCAGGAAAATAGAAAGAAAGTTGATACAGATGCGTTGACACATTCTGTTATCCTCAAATAATATCACATTCTGTTATCGTCAAATAGTGATACTGTTTAGTATAAGATGTGATATTATTTAAAATAACATGTGATATTGTTTCTGACTCGTCACCATACAGCATATATAAAAAGTTTCATAGACTTTTTATGGTGAACATACCTTATTGTCAGCATCAGGTACAAAAGCATTAGGACAGTTACGTTTATCATGGTGAGCCATTTGTTTGCAATTACGGCAAAGCCTTTTAGGCTTCTCCGCTTTAGCTATGCATTGTTGCTTTTTGGAGATCATTCTCTTCCCGCTACCCTTGTTCTTTGCCTGACGAGGTGGTAGAATCCTCACCTTAGTTGAGGAACTGCACCCAAGAAGCATCTCCAACTCCTGCTCTTTGGTCATTGACTCTGATTGCGGATTGAGTTTCACCCTAAATTGTTTAAGTGTGTCAACAAGATCAGTGATGTCCTTCGTAGACACATTCTTGAGCACACTGATGGTCGCGTAGAACTCTGACCATAACTTGCACATTTCCATCTTTCTTAAATCAGTGGCATCAAAATCCTCAATTAACTCACCATGTGGACCATAAAGAGGGATCTTGTGTGCATTCTTGGTCCACCGCATAAGAATGTATTTATCGGGCAAAGTGTGTACTTGTTTTCCAGAGTAAACCCAGATAATGTGTCTACAAATAATACCCTTCCTGTTGAACAACTTGCAAGAACATTCAGCATCATTGGTTAGAGAATTGTAGACAACTTCGTAGGTCTTCTGCATTCTGGCATCAGCAATACCAATTAACTCTATACCATTTGCAGGTGGTGTGAAGCCACCAACACTAAGGGAACAAATAGAAGCAGAAGCTTCTACTTGAAAATCTGCGAAAGCAGAATTTGTATAAACCTTGGAAGCATGAGCTTCCAACTTAAGAGAAGTTGTTAATTGTGGAAGAGTACAATCATCGTCTCTATCAAGTTGTTTTTGAGTATGGCGCTGTACATCAATGGCGCTTTGAAACCGCATCAAGAATTCAACAAGTGTACCATGTGCATTTTCAAAACGCTTGAAAAAATTATTCTGGCTCTCAGAACGTTGAGTTGTTCGTAATAGACAACCCATAGGAACATCACGAAAATAAGCTGGGATCTATTTTCTCCTTTTTCTAAACATGGTTGACAACCAGGAATTACCTTCAAGATTATGCTCATTGACCAACTGACACCACTTTTCTTCAAATTCAAGAGGTTTAAACTCAGCATCCCAAACAATAGCATTCAAACGGCTGACAAAATCAGTCTCTTTCGATATTGCAGGCCCAACCTTATTAGTAAGCTTTTGCATGATATGCCACATGCAATATATGCGCCTAGCATGTTTGAAGACAGCACGCAAAACCAGCTTTATTCCAGGACACTGATCAGTTATTATACAGTGTGGCTCTCGCTGTCCCATAGCATCAAGGAACTTTTGAAAGACCCACGTGAAAGAATCTTCATCCTCATGAAATAGCAAGGCAGAAGCAAAAGTAACTGACCTTTTGTGGTGGTCTACACCGGTAAAAAGAGTGAAAATCATACTGACAGGGCAGTCGTATACCTATCAAAAATAACCAACTGGCTCTAACTAATATAGCTAGGGAAGTCGGGTCGATCTCCACAGGGAGATGGGAAAATGTCACCTTTGTCTAAGTTCGTCACGGTAACTAAATTGGGGGGTTTTTAATTTTATTGTTCTAAACTAATGAGAGTAAGAAAGAGAATAAGGCAGAGAAAAAGGATTAAGCAGATAAGGAAAGCAGCTAAGACAGACGGTTCACCATGATCATTCAGTCAAGTAATCTAAGTTTCAGGTTAGTGCAAGTATAGTCTAAGGAGCAGTGAATATCTCCTTTCGGTCTCAATTCGCCCTAAAGCACAAATAGCTTAGCTTTCGCCCCCACTATAGTGCCTTATTGTTCGCTACGAGTCTCACCCTTTCCAACCTTTCGGTCCAGGTCAAGGTTTACAATGATTTAAATGCCTAATTGCGTCGACTCAATTAGACAGATACAGATAAATGCAGCAATTAACAACAACGATTGCACCAGCATTAACCTAATATGGCAACTACTATCCCGTCATAATCATGGATCCCCTAGTCTTAGCAAGGGAAATTAGCTATGCATCACTATTGAATCAACAACAATAACACAAAGATAATTGAAATTAAACATACTAACAAAGCTAATAGAGATTGAATAGGGTAAAGATGATAGCAATAAAGGAAAGAAAGAAATAAAGCAACAATTAAGATTAAGGAATTAAGAAGGAATAATAATACCGATCACAAATCCGAATTCGAGTAGCAAAAGGGTAGAAATAGAGCAAATCCCAGAAACAGTAGGGAAATGATAGAGTAAAAGTCAATGAGGATAGTTACGCAGTCTACTGTATTTAGTAGTATACGAAAATCCTCCTCAAAACCTAATCCATAACTAAATTACAAAAGCCCATACGAAAATAGGCGAAAAAATTCTAATTCAGGCCAAACTACTCGATCGAGTGGAAATAAACCACTCAATCGAGCAACTAAGCGTCAAACCCCTCGATCGAGTGAAAATAAACCACTCGATCGAGTAACTCCTTGTAATGTCTTCTCGATTGAATACTCGAACTGCTCGATCGAGTAACCTTCAGTATATAAAGCATTCGATCGACTAGAAAAGTAGTCGATCGAGCTATTTTGGCACGGTAGACATTATAACACCTTCCAAAACCAGCTCACGTGTCTTCAAAGTGTTAGATTCCAAGCTCCGGCTCCCTGTTCTCCATAAATGCATGCAAATGGGATGAATTTAGGCTCGATTTAGCTCCTCTTTGGTTTATTCCTGCAATTTACATAAAACGAACCAAAGTAGAATATTTGGGGGTATTTGTAGCCAGATGCTACATAAATAGTACAGAAATGCGTGTAAAAATGAGGTAAAAACCTTATATAAAATACACGCATCAAATCTCCCCAAACCAAACCTTTGCTTGTCCCCAAGCAAATTATGAATGTAACTAAGAATAAACAGTGGAACGGGACCAACGCATCAGCTACAAGTCACCCACCAAAACCAGTTTAATGCAACAACTAACAAAGTGGCAAATGAGAAGTGCAAACGAGTTAAATCAATGTTTCAAACTTATTGAACCGTCGACCTTGCAAGACTCAAAAGATATCGGACTCTCACGGGTCGCTCATCACTCAAAATTAGACAAAAGGTGAGTATATATGTGAAAGATAGAAAGAAGTAAAGACACTCACCTAACTCGACCTATAAGAACATGCATGCAGTTAACATAAATAAAGTCTCTACAACCGTACATATGCATTCCAACCATACTAATGACCAAGACACATGCCGAGGACTTACAGTTGGGTAAGTGAGGTAATGGGTAAGAAGGGGCTAAGATGAATTTGGATATGTGGGGTTAATAGCCAGGCTAGCAACAACGAATCCAAATATGAACTGCATCCCAACTTCGTACTCAATATAACAAAACAAAACAGTGCAAATTCCATGCACTCAACTCACGAAACATCAAGAACTTGTCAACTCCCCATAAGATGTAAATTAGACATGGGAGTGAAAATCATCTGTACAATTTCTCATTTTTTCTTTTCGCACGTGATTTTTCTTTCTTTTTCTTTTTCATATTCCATTTTTTTTTTTCATTCTTTTCTTCTCTTTTTTTTTCCATCATTTTTTCTTTCATTCCCTTCAATTCTTCCACCATCTTCTGAATTCAAATAAAAATAACCAAACTGCAGTAAAGCATTCCAAACAGCTACTCATTACTAGCTCGGGTAGGGTAGGAAAAATTATAGTATGTAGCTAAAAGGACAAAAGGGCAATTTGGCTATGTGAGGCTCATGGGTAGAATGAAATAAAGGGGAACTGCCTCTCCTTAACATGTGTCACCATCCACAGACCGAATGCATACAGGTATTAAGAAGACTAGACTCATGTTTATGAAAATTAATGTTACATGCCTTACAGAGAGTACTACTCACATCCTAAATGAAACCGGTCATGAATGTCAACAGTTTATAAAGCTCTAACCTCATAATGCAATGTAGCTTGCCGATATATGAGTCAAGTCTAATCGTTCAAATAAGAGAGAGACAAAAACTCGTAGATCATGCACATTATCATGCCAACTATATGTCA